>NC_065537.1:67763520-67959355 GCF_932294415.1 Quercus robur
ACACAACAACAAATATGACATATATAATAATGGTTTTACATTTTAAATTTTGATCCTGAGCTATGTCATAAGATTATAAAGAAATAAGGAGACTAAACTAAAAAGCTATACATGCATTTGATTATGGAATGCAATGTAGAATTAAGCCACGCATTCAAAAAAAAAAAAAATGGTAAAAGGATCTAGCCCTGAACTCTCTAATATGCCCAGTGGAGTGACCAAGTTGACATCACTAGATCTCAATCCAACCCCAGAGTTGGCAACATGTGCCTCGAGTACCCACTTTGTGTGAGTACATGGATTTTAGTTGGTGAAAAGTCACCAATCATCACTCTAAGATGTGATTGGTCACATATGTTTATCAATTGGTTTTTTTTTTTTTTTTTTACCAATTCTAGGTCACGCACGATTCAAGATTTCGTAGCCTATGTAAAGCTCAAAATCATGTCTCGAACAACAAATCTGAGTTTGAGAGATTGATTAGCCATGAGAAAGATATTTTGCACTTCACAGCCATTCCATGGTGCAAAACCCCATCAATAGTTAGGAAATCTTCTTCAGTGAATAAACCACTACTAATATGATTATTATTGCAACACAAATTCAGTAACACAAAAAATAGGCGCACCTATCACTAACCAGCTGACATGAATAATTTCAGGTTGCATCTAACTTGGGAAGCAATTATAATCCTAGAAGCCTGACTTCTCTTCCTCCCCAACATCTCAATACCAAATGACAAGCCACAAACCAGAAGGTTAACAAAAATCTGCATCTGCAAATACTTTTAGCTGAAAACTAAACAGAATGTACATGGCTACTGTTCTACAGAGAAAATGCAGCAGGGGATGAATCAACAGTCATTGGTCATCAAATCAATTGGAGTGCTATCATTACTTAACTGAAGAGTTATCTGGGTTCCTTCAATTAGTAGCATTTCAGAAGATTATTGGAGAGAGAGAGAGAGAGAGAGAGAGAGCAATATAACCTCAGTCACAAAGAGTAGTGGGTACTATGTCATACTAAAAGCAATGACAAGCAGTATATTTTACTTCACAAGTAACAAGAGTAAAGCCAAGCTTGTTCGCATAAACCTTTTTTCCACTTTCCATAGATAAGTTAACAAGTACTAGGTGGATCTTGATCACAAGATCTTACCATTTACCTTATCTTTCAAGAAAGGAGAGCCATTTGAGGCCATGCTTGTTCACTTACTAAAACACAAAATATAAAAGCAACCCTTGATCCCAGTCTACACTAATAACATAATCCCACATATGGAAGGAATTTCACTAATCACTGCAAACTGAAATCCTACACTTCCCAAGATATTTTCATCAGCCACTGCCAGCATTTCTACTCCAGTCACCCCTAGATCCACGACCACGTCCATTGCTGCCGCCACTGTTACTCTCAGCTCCCCAACTGCCACCCCAGGTACCACCACCTGCACCTCTACCCTTACTGCTATCACCCCAACCACCTATACCGCCACTAGGTCCCCAACTTGTTCCACCAGCACTATCAGTTCCACCACTGCCCAACCAACTAAAGGAAGTATAATTGTTGTCCTCATCCCCTCTGTTATAAGAGTCACGTCCACGTCCACGCCCTCGACCTTGGCCACGGCCTCGTCCATAACCTTCACCACAACCTCGACCACGATTAGGACCACGTCCTCGTCCTCGTCCGTAACCATGCTCATTGGAGCAACCCATATTGTAACCACTAGTATGCCCACCTTCCCCATTGTTATCCCAATTGTCAAAACTGGCACTCCTACCCCCACTCCAACAACCAGTATTAGTTCCACCACTATGATTGTTGTCCTCATCCCCTATGTTATAAGAGTCACGCCCACGTCCACGTCCACGACCTTGACCACGACCTCGACCACGATTAGGACCACGTCCTTGTCCTTGTCCATAACCATGGTCATTGGAGCGACCCATTTTGTAACCACTAGTATGCCCACCTTCCCCATTGTTATCCCAATTGCCAAAACTAGCACTCCCACCCCCACTCCAACCACTAGTTCCATCACCACCACCACCCCAATTTCCACCACTAGCATTAGTACGATTATTATCCCATTTTCCTGGTGAATTTTTAATTTTGGCACAAGGAGAATTGCTCCATCCACTATCACTACCCCCATGGCTCCATCCATTACTGCCATCTTGATTGCCACCACTATTACACTCAGATCCCTTGCTGCCACCCCAAGTGACATCACCTGCACCTCCACCCTTACTGCTATCACCCCAACCACCTGTACTACCACTAGGTCCCCAATTTGTTCCACCACTGCCCAACTCACCAAAAAAAGTATTATTTTTGTTCTCATTTACACTCCCATGGCCACATCCATTATTAACACCTTGATTGCCACCACTATTACTCTCAGCTCCCTTGCTGCCACCCCAAATGACACCACGTGCACCTCCACCCTTACTGCTATCACCCCAACCACCTGCACCTCCACCCTTACTGCTATAACCCCAACCACCTGTACCACCACTAGGTCCCCAACTTGTTCCACCAACACCATCAATTCCACCACTGCCCAACTCACCCAAAAAAGTATTATTTTTATTCTCACTTGCACCCCCATGGCCACGTACATTGTTGCCCCCTTGATTTCCACCACTATTACTCTCAGCTCCCTTGTTGCCACCCCAAGTGACACCACCTGCACCTCCACCCTTACTACTAGTGCTATCACCCCCAATCACCTGTACCACCACTAGGTCCCCAACTTGTTCCACCAACATCATCAGTTCCACCACTGCCCAGCTCACCAAAGAAAGTCTTATTGTTGTTATCCCTTGCACCCCCACTCCAACTACCTGTACCATCACCTACACCCCCCCAATTTCCTCCATTAGTATTAGTACAATCACTATCCCATTTGCTGGGTGAATTCTGAACTTTTTCACTATGAAAAGTGCTCCATCCACCACCACCCCCATCTCCATCCTTCGAACCAAAGTCCGACTTTGAGTATGTATCATAACCAGAATCTTTATTTTCATGGCTGCTGTCATCATGCCCATGCCCACGCCCACGACCACGGCCACGACCACGTCCACGTCCACGTCCACTCCCAAATCCACGACCAAGGCCTTGGCCACTATCTCCAACATCATCTCCATAGTCATTTTTATCTGTCAATTAAATGGAAAAATAAAGAGTAAAGAAAGTTAATGCATCAAAATATTCTAAAAATTGGCAGGTTAGCCTATTGTGA
Source organism: Quercus robur (assembly GCF_932294415.1). Classification (NCBI taxonomy): domain Eukaryota; kingdom Viridiplantae; phylum Streptophyta; class Magnoliopsida; order Fagales; family Fagaceae; genus Quercus; species Quercus robur. Next base: position 67,766,771 of record NC_065537.1, read on the forward strand.
CCATATCATGTGTTCTACAACAAAATTATTGTACGTTACCATTTACAGCATTGATATTTGAATGCCCTATTTATATTTTATAGACATGCATCTTCATATATCAAACTCATCTACACATCAATTGCTTTGACTAACAAATACGCATTATTGTATGGTATTAAAAACTTCTAACATAACGTTAATCCAGGAATTTAACACCAGATCAATATAATAATCTGAAACTTGACAGAGGAGTCTATCAAATAATTTTCCCCAGGCTATTGTGTGCTTTATGCAAGGTATAAAATTAAAGAAATTGCAAAAAGAAAGTGAGTAGTTTTCACCTTTTGGAAAAGGGGTAGATTTGTCTAAGCCTGATTTTGGCTGGCTTTGCCAACCACAATCATTGCTTCCCCCATCACTAGTCTTTACAGAAGAACCCCCAAATGCAGATTTTTGCATTGGTGCTGACTCATGCTGCAAATCATCAATATGCTTCTGGAAATATGCCACCAATTGCTCAATCTTCCCAAACATTTGCTTCCTAAACTTGAATCCCTTGGGATGCAGACCAACAAACTCATGACGTAGATGTGTGGTTTTTATATAAGACAAGATGAAAGTTCCAGGATGCTCATAAGAAATTCCAAAACAGTAAACAATTCTAGTCGGATATTCTGATTTTTCTACTCTCAACACTTCATCAACCTCTGCTTTTGAACCCCTCTTGAATTTTCGGAAACTAACCATTGTTTTCAGGTGGGTTACCAGTGGGTCTACATAACGATCCACAACCTATTTTTGACACCATGAATAAATATTAGATGAGCAAAAACAATCAAAAGGGCAGATACATTTAGCAGATAAGCACAGACACTAAATTTTCTGTGTGTAAGTAATTTCTTCTCAACTTGGGGATTTATCAAGTAACCCATAAGATAAAACTTGCAATTATGTTGGGATTAATACAAAGGTCCAGCAACAATTAACTACTAGCAATAAGCATGATGTCAACTCATTGATGTTATAGTTCTGATCACTGAAAATTTTAATTCCAAAATATTCTCCACACCATGACATTAGCTAGCTTTCAACCTTTTCCTTAAGAAAACTTGATCAGTTTTTTGGCTAGTTCACTGGGCAAGAATCAGATGGAATTATGTTAGTGACTCACAGTTATATTTTTTAATTTTATCTATTTATTCAGTTTTACTACATAGGCAAATCTAGAACTCATTAGTCAACTCCCTGTGTAGAAATAAAGAAATTACATATATGATGAATGAGGACTGATTTAAATATAAAATTGGCAGAGATGACATACTATTGTAGCAACACAGACAATATAAGGTAGAAAGTTGTGAAGCCTTCCTGACCAGAAAAAAAGAATACAAACCTCATCAATATCCTCAAAGTAATCATCCCCTATTTTTAATGTCTTTCCAAGACGAAGCAAGCTTGTAATATTGCTGTGATCCTTTCCCCCTTCGATGATGTCTTTGTGCACAAAAAATCCATCACAGATTTTCAGAGTTAAAGTAAGATAAGATGGACCTCTGGCACTAGGGCGAAAAATACATTCTCCAGCATCCTTATTTGAGAGGAACTACTCAACAAAATACACAAATTAATGCCTATCACCAATTCAAAACTCCATGACAACGAAAAATTGAACAAGCTAAAAATTGCATCATGAATAACTCACCTCCATTGCTTGATTCAAAGTTAGATTCTGAAAATGAGGATGAACAATCATCCTTGGGTTGAAAGGCTTCTTTGCTAGCTCCCCATTGTGGGCTTTCCCCTGCTGACTTCGTAAACTGCTCTGGCCTCCATGGTAATAAGGGTCTGCTTCAGAAGAGTTTTGGTCTCCATTACTCTTTAATTCACTTTTTTTACAAGTCAGACACACCTGGAATTTGTCTTTTTCTACTTGTTTGATCTTGCAGGTAAGAATATCACCTACATGCAGCTTGTCTGCTAAAGAAATGTCATCAGCATTATCTGAAAAGTCTTCCTCTACGAGTACCCCAGTCAAGCCTGAGTCAAGCACACAGAATGCTCGATGAGATTGCAAATTGCGAACCATTGCCTGGACTATTCTTCCTTCAGCAAGAGCATTCCCATTTTTTCCAGATACCATATCAAATTCCTCATCCTGAGTTGGTTCTTCATAAGGCCTTCGAGGATCTTGAAATCCATGAAGAAGTTCCATTCTAATATCATAAAGAGTCTCTCTTCTGTTTTCCCCCATTTCTATTTCATATTTTTCTGAATAATCAGTAATATCAAAACTTTTTAGCAGTTGTGGATTGTCATTAATGTACTGTACAGGCTCTTCCAGGGAATCTGCATTAATTGCATCATCCTGAACATGAAATTTATGAACTGCCTTTGCCAAATCCTCTGCAAGACTATATGACTCAGGGTGAATTCTTGTATTATCCAACAGATTAGTATCTTTGCCAGTATAATGCAGTCCACTGCAACAAACTCGTAAAAAACCAACTGCATTATAGAAATCGTTCTTTCCTCTCAGTCCGCAACTAATTAAGTCTCTTCGATTTCTAATTTCTTTACCTCCAAGTAATTGCCTCTGTAATGAAGCCACCTTTCTAGGTCCAAGCCCAGAAATGAATTGCAAAGGCGCAAAAAGCCAGGCATGGCTTGCAGCCAAGTTCAAGTCTAGACCTACCTGGTTAGTAACATCCACCATAACCCGTTCTATCATCTCCCACTTCTCATCACCTGTAAGATAGTGATCCAAGGAGCTAAGTTTCCAAGATACTATCTCTCTTTGGGCCCCACATAATGTTGCAATCATAGCCAACGGGTTCTGGAGGTAACGACCGAGAGCCACAGCACGCTTTACAATGCCTAAATGATTTCCAAAATAAAGGCAACAGTAAACAATCAAGTTAATTAAAAGAAGATATCAAGAAACAAATGTAATTACCTGGTTGTCCAGGCAGCTGTTCTGAGGAAATCTGTGAATGTTCATAAATATGGGCAAAGGATTCATCCCCATAAACAACGCTGATCTCATCCATAACTTGGCTGATATCTCCAGTATTCTCCTCTACCCTTTTAAAAATGATCTGATCAACAGGAATAACAACTCACAATTTCATATTGTCTAACTAAGAAAGAAGAAATCAAAATGATTATAGAAGAATAGGAAAATATACATCATATGACAAGTCAGTGAAGTCATGAATGTTAAGTTGCAGTAGCATCCATCAAATAAAATATGAAATGTTAAGTCAGTGAAGTCATGATGTTAAGTCATGAAAGCAAAATACACGTTCTCTTTATTCTTTACACGCATACCAAATATATCTTGTTTACTATTTGACTCATGTTTTGTGTATAATTTTACAGTTAAAAAAAACTATTATGAAATTTTTATAGTTTTTGGATGAGATACTTATTGATGATATCTGAGAAGTAAAAGTTACACAAGGTTCAACTTTAACCTATGTCTCTTTCTCTCTCTCTCTCTACTTTTGACTACATCATGTAGTGAAAATATTGTTGTTCTAGATATGAATACTCAGTTCTTCATAACTAGCACAGCAAAAGTTACTATGTTAAATTGTTCTAGATATGAATACCTCTTTGATATCATCCTTCAACCGTGTGCAAGCCACATTAGCAGCACCTAAGACAATGACATGTGGATGATAATTTTTCATGAACTTAAGAACATGCTGTTGGTCATTCTTCCTCTGTTGCTGGTGAATAACATTTTGTGACCGTTTAGTAATTGACCCAGCATGCAACACATCAAGCACTTCTCCTGAAGAATCCAACATTACAAATGTAGTTTCTGGCTTTCCTGGACCCCAACAACAGGCCATTACCCTTGGTGCAATACCTTTATTCTCATCAACAACATTTTCCTTACAATGATATGGCGCCACAGAGACCCTGTTCCAGAACTGCTTCCCATATTCTATAAGTAACCAGTTTTTTGCTCGGGTGGTCAACAGAGCTCTTGCTTCCTTCTCCATAGAAGGAAGAAGAAAATTTTTAATTGCATCCTCTAGAATTATCTTGCGCTGTTCGTTCCAAATTTGAGCAGATCTATTATCATTGTCTCTAAGATAAACATCATAGGATGCACTAATCAACTCATCCAGGGCATTCTCTGGCAACTTTATGGTAATTTCAAGGAGCTTCTCTTCTTCCGCCTTCTGAATAAGAAGCCACTGCATGTCCTCAAATTTTGAGAGTGGTTTGTTGTGTAGCCACTTGACCCCTGCATACTGATGAAAACAATCTATTTCCTTGTTTCCTTTTGGGGTAGGGCTTGTTGAGACTAGAGCTCTATCCATGAAAATACCACGGGCATGTTTCCTAAACAATGTCTCACAGCTGATATCCACTGCGGCCTGCAAAAAACAAAAAAGGTTAGCAAACAAAACCAACCAGCCCCTCAAAGTTATGCAGGATCAAAGACAAACATCAAGAGCATACCATGTGCCTAGCACCTTTGAGCACTGCTTCAGGAGTTTCAAACATTTCACACATAAAATTTGAAGCTATCTCCTCTGGAAATTCCTCAGGATCCTCATCAAACTTAAATCCCTACAGTCAGAAGAAGCCAAATTATGTCTTACACATATAAATATTAAAACAAAAACATGGTAATAAAAGAAGTTTATACACTAGCGAACATACAGTTCTCTCTAAAGTTATTTGGAAGCCAAATTGCTTGGAGTCACCAAACTTGTGTGCAAGCTCCCACAGGCCAGCCTTATTGCAGTAGCTATATTGTGATTTCTTTGCAGGCCTCTTATATTTTCCACCATTGCCCCCCTCAGTTGGAGGAAAATGTATACTAAACTCCATGTCCACATCATCAACATCTCTCTCAGATTCAGCCTTCTTCAGAGACTTGATGGTGGTTTCAAAGAGCTCCTTAATAAAGGCAAGCCTTGCCCCACTGACTATATTGCTACATTCCTCTTCATAGCGCTTGTTATAGTACCTCTGAAGAGCACTCTTCCGCTTCTGAAGATGTAACCACTTTTTGTCAAGCTCCTTGATGGCCCAAAGAACCTGCACAGAATACATTCACTTGGATTATGGAAACAATTTATCCTGTTTATACGTTATATCCACTTCCTACTTTTCTTTTCTTCCTCTTCTACAATGACTCATGCTACATGAATAAGGTGGCAACGGCAACATGTAATTTGTATAGCCCCTCAATTTTACTAAGGTTATAATTAAAAGAAGAAAAAATTAAAAATAAAGAGTACCTTGTGCCACTTCAGTTTAGGCATTCTCTCAGCATCAACCTTATCCCTGCTTTCTTCATCTTGCTCTGGGTCTTTCAAGAGACTCAGGCACTGCTCCTTCCGATACATAGCAATAAACGGAATCTTGGAAAAAAACAAAAATTGCTAATTAAAAGGGGCAATTCAGAGTTTAAAATGGGATTTCACTTTAAAGCTACTGATACTTACATCACACTTCTCCACATGATGCAATTTCAAAAAGCTCATAATGTCTTCCTTACGAATTCTTTTACATAGGTCAAATCCTTCAGCTTGTTCCGGCATCTTGCAGAACAATGGATACACATACGTCCCAAGTTGACCAAGTATCCAAGAACACTCCTCTATAATGCTCATTTCGTCAACTGGAGCAGGCCCAATGACTTCCCCAAATATCTAAGAGTTGAAACGTAGGAAGAATTAATTCCAGAGTAAGAATAAGATGACATTTTGGCAATTAACTACCATTATCAAAGACAATAGACCTGCATCCTCTCGGGCAAGTCAATCTCCTTTATAATAGCATCCTTCTCTGTCATGTACTTGTCTTTGAGGATGAAAGGTGCAAAATCATTAGAATCATCAGGTCTGGCACTCTCAGCTATAACTTGGTCATGAAGATTCAGTACTTCATCAGCATTGCCAAAAGTGTAACTAGCTTCCCCTACTGCAGATGAAGCTTTTGATGCATGCCTTGACTTCTTTTCATTCAGATTTCTTTGGCAAGAAAGAGATTTGTAAGTAGAACTTGCAAAAAAGAAAAGAAAAAAAAAATGAATAACAAAACAATTTTTTTTTTTGAAATATGTAATTAACAATTAATCATTTATAAATAACAAAGTAAGCAGGTGAATCAAAATAAGAATTACAAGAGTAAATTCAAGGGGCTCATGCTGGCATAATACCTTATGGGGGCTCCCTTCCCATAAAATTTTCCATGATCCACTATAAAATTTGCCATTTCATCCTCTTCATCATCAGGCACGTATTCATCTTCTTCAGCAACATCACTAAATAGTGGTCCTGAAAAGACCATTTTAAATTTTTTTTTTTTAAGAATTTTATGATAGACATTCTAATGTTAGATTTTTAAAGCACAATTTTGAATCATTAACAATGTTATGGATAGTTTTTAACCAAAAGAAACGTATATTGCAAATGTCTAATAAGCACCAAGTGTTTTCAAGCAAATTGGTCCCTACTCAGGCAGTCCTCAAGCCAGGTAATGGACATCTTTTTTACTTATAAAAAAAATATAATGGACATCTTTTTAGAACATTGAACTAAATTGAAGAAGTTATAACTACAGAGAAACAATTACCATCGTCATCTGAAATGCTAGAGGGCCCTTCCAGTTCAGTGTCAACCCCAACCTTTTTGAGCCGCTTAAACTTTGCACCTCCCTATCAGTGAAACAAAACATGATCAACAAAATATGTATATACCATGTCAACAAGGATAAAAGGAACAAAAAAGATGATGGCACAAAAATTCACCTTCTCTGATTGAATAATGCTCAAGTTTTCATTCTCTCGAATCAGCTCAAGATCGTCGTCATCAAGCATAAGACTCCTCAACGATTTTCTAAAGAATTTCAAAGCAAAATACTTTATAACATGAAAGTAAACCACATACTTCAAATCACATTGCAGAGTGGGTGGAAAAGATTATCCTAACCTTTTCCTTTTCCTCTTTTTCTTTTGTTTGCCTTTATAGCTTTGTTGTTCTTCCTCCGATTCTTCTTCTTCTTCATCATCATCATTATCATCTACTAAAAACCCATCATCCTCAAACTCATCCAAATCTTCTTCTAATCAAACCAATCAAACCAAATTCAATAATTATCAACAACAATTAGATTATAGCAAACAAATACAACAGCTATACCAGCAACACCCAACTCACATTAAGTCACTAACATCATCATTACCGTAACAATACTAGAAACAATAATAACATATGGCAAAAGGCTTAAATCTTGTTATATACTCTCTCAAAGCATGATTTAAACCCACATCGTGGGGTGTGTGCATAAGATGAGTGTGCAAATAACCTGTGTGTGGTAATCATTACTCACAATATAAGCATAAAACAAATTATAGAGTTGAGGGCACAGAAACCGAGACCATATATTGCTTAAAGGAATATGTTACTCTTTAAAAGCAATTAAGTGGGTTTTATTGCATTGGAAAATAATAAAAGCAAATAAATAAATAACTCTTTAGCTCAAAATTGTGCGACTCCCTAAAAAACTAATCAATTGCAATAAAACACTCAACTTTAACTAATAAACATTAGCACTTGATAACCGGATTCTTACTTGACCCAATACTTGGACACTGAACTCAAATTGAGTGTAACTTTGACAATCAAAGAAAATGGGAGTGGAAAAGCAAAAATAAATAAACAAATAAAATACATTTTTTGAAAAAAAGCAGGGACACAATAAATTATAAAACGTTCACGTTCATAGAAATTTGAAGGCAAAAAAAGATTACAAATTTACAAACCCAACAGAGCGAGAAGAAAGAAAAATTATATAGAACAACAAAAGAGAACTAGCCAACTAGGAGCATTCAAAATATCGCATTATCACGTCAAATGAAAATATCGCGAGATAACATTAAATGCAGTGATACGAGACGATGATAAACATGTCTATATATATCGCATGCCGGAAATGATCATTTCGCCGGCGAAAACTCGCCGATAGTACGGACAAAAATATTTAAAAAAAAAAAAATTTAAGAAAACATTAATGAAAAGCACTTATTGATTATTAAGTAGAACAAAAGCTAAAACCAAAAAACCAAAACGAACACACATAGTGACAGAGATAACAAAGAGTCCGTACGGTTAGAGCTACATCAACTTTTCAAAAAGAAACGTATATATATAGGAAAGAATAAACCGTAAAAAGCTGAGATAAAACTATATATGTTAGTTATATTTATGTATACCATCGTCTTCTTCGTCTTCGTTGTTGGAAGCTACAGCTGGTTCGTTTTCGTCTGTGAAACCAAAAAAAAAAGCATAGAAAATATGAATTGGTTTTCGCATATAATGTGTGTATGTGAAAAGAGAGAGAGAGTATGGATTTTTAGGGACCTTCATCATCATCGTCGACAATGCGTGACCTTCTCTTCCTCGCCATATTGTATGTTGTAGGTGATTCTCAGAAACCCTAACCCAATGGTTTTAGAGAGAGAGAGAGAGATTGAATAGCAGTGTTGATGATAGAGTGGAGTCAAGTTTTAGAGAGAGAGAGAGAACAGAAATGGAAAGAGAGAGTACCAGACCTCAGGCTTTTTCTGTTGTTACTTGTTATGCCATTTGCGTGTGCTCCATACTACTAATTTACCAAAACACCCCTATTATGGGTCTGCTGCTGTGATCATGCCACGTGGAATAACAATGGAGATGGAGTTGGTGAATCTTGAGCTGGAGCTTGCTTCGGAAAAAACCTTATTTATGCTTGTTAATTTAGAAAATAAGCCTTAACTTTAAGTTCGATTATTAAATGAGCCAAGCTCAAACGTAGTAATGTGATTGTGAACAAACTCGTGAACATGATTCACATGAAGATTCAATTTAACTATATAGTATAATATTATATTTTATGACAAAATTTAGGTTCAATAATTTATGTATTGTTCTTTAAGTTCTTTTCCTAAAATTCATCTATATACTTAACTAAAAATATACTTCAATTTTATGAATTCTAAGATGAACTTAAAGAACGTCATCTAGGTATTGTACCTAAATTTTGTTCATATTTATATGCATATTTGTCTAAAAATATATTTATATAGACTTGAAATTATATTGAATAAGGTTTTCAATAGGTTCATATAATATTAAATTATTATTTAAAACTTATTGATATATAAAAAAATCTATTTGTAATAAAAATTTATAGAATTATAAAAAGTAAAACATTTTAGACATGATTTACAATATATATATATAATATTAATCAAGTAACTTATAAACATCATCGAGTTTGCTAGAAAAAAATATGAGCTAAGCTTGACATAAAAAAAGCCTTGTTTCATAAAATCTTGTGGGAGAGAGGAAGGAGGGGGGCATAAATGTCATTTGATTGGAACTGTTTTATTGGGGGTACTAATGTCTAATACTATATGGTACTAGTACAAGCTAGGAGAGCATATGGGCAGGCCACCTGGCAGAGCGTATCACAATCAGTATACGTTTTTGGTAAACAAGACAAGGACACTGTATTGCTGCTGTTCTCCTACTTTATTACCCTTCAATTTTATGGCCAATATTCCTCTACCAACTTATTTAAATTAATGTCATTGGCACATTTTAAGGCTACCCCTATGGTCTATTTATCTATTCCTTTCTTTCTTTTTAATTAGTTAGGAAAAAAAAATTATTTTTATTTTTATATTACATGGATTCGTTAACAGTAACACAGTTTCTATTCCACACTCTTAAGTAAACTATCTTGTACCATATATTACCTCTTTGATATATTATATGATTTCTTAATTAATCTGGTTTAGTGGTATATATGAAAAATCAATTACTTAAAAAGTAATAGAAAAGTATAAACTTACTCATTTGCCCATATCTTGGTCAAATTTGCTCTTCCAATCATAATATATTTGGTTCTTTTGATATGGGATGTTGTTCCTATTGTTTAGAGTTTATTATCAAGGTTGAGGCAAACAGTTCTGTTTCTTTGTAACTTCTCTTTTTCTTTTTTCTTTAATAAATACTTCTTTCTCATTAAAAAAAAAAAAATTAATTAACATGGGAGATCTTTATCTATTCCTTTCCTTTTTTAATTAGTTAGGGAAATAAATTTTATTTTTATATTACATGACTTTACTAATGACCCTATTTTTATTATGTACTGATTATAATATGTCTCATTTATTCCTTTCATTTTATTTGATTAGTTCGAAAATTTTTATTATGTACTAATCATGACATGTCACATCGACAATTATAAAACCCCTATAAGTCAATTTTACATTGTTTCTCTACACGTGAGTTCTAACTTCTTTCATAAAAAAAAAAAAAAAAAAAAGTTCTAACTTCAAACTTCAAACTCTTTAAAGTAAACTTTCTTATACCATATATTATCTCTTTAATATATTACACACAATTTCTTAATTAATTTGGTTTAGTTGGTAGAGATGAACAATCAATTACTTAAAAAAGTAACCGAAAAGTAAAAATATACTCATTTGCTAAATTTTATTTATTTATATTTTTTTATGGGACTCGATCATTTGCTAAATTAAGTTTTGATAAGATACATTAGTGCATTGAGTCATTTTCTTTTCCTTTGTGTAGTTTAATGTTGCACATATATGTCTTAGTATATGTTTTTTGGGTAACAATTAACAACAAGGATAGATATTAAATTGATAGGTCCCTAACAGATAGGGAAGTCGTTACATGTGAGCAGTCAGAAAGCAAAATCGATACATTTGAGTCAGATCAGCAAAATAGATACAAGTTGTAGAGGTGGACCGGAGTAAGTTACAAGTCTCTTATGAAACCACAGTCCTTTGGTTCCATATGTTGTCTTTTCTAAGAAATAAAAATTTAAATCGATTTGTTGTCACAGTAGTCATGTTTTTAAAGAGAGAAGAGAACCACAGTGTAGGGATGAAAAAGAAATGGAGGGAGGATCTAATCCAAGGATGACTGGAGGGGTTTAGCAACAAATGGCAATGAACGACTTCAATGAATGAAATAACCATCATTAGCTGACTCGAAAGTTTAGATTGTTCCTTCAATAATTACATTTTCAACTAAAATCAAAAGTTCTGTCTTTGCATTCATGATTCATTAAATATTCTTTCTACTATTTCTATAAGAATGATGTTAATCTTAAATGTTCAATATGACATGCAATACGAATGCACTCCGTCAATAGAATTTCTAATTGAACCTGGAATTATACAGCTAAGACAAACAGATATTACAATTTTGAAAATGGAAAGCAAAAATTAAACAAACCAACAAATAATATTTGGTCACGAGTGTAATAATATAAGAACTGAGATATATCCATTAAAGCATTAGTAATATAAGGTTTCTTCGTAAAAGACATCAAACTATCACTCACTACTCACTATCCAAGAAAACGGCAAAAACAATTAAAGAGGATCTCAGTACAGTTAACTCTCTGTACACATGATTTCACCACCCCAAAACTATTTACTTCCATCCAGAATTAGCACCCCATCCAGCATTTTTAGCCTTTGAATCAGTTTCAGCATTGCTCTTCTTCTTTCCCCATTCGCCCCAACCACCACTCTTTGGGCCATCTTTTGCACCACTAGTTCCCCAACCACCACTTGCAGCAGCACCTCCTTTGGAATTCCCCCAGCCACCGCTTCTTACTCTGCCCCCATTATCACCAGTACGAGCGCCACCACCACTTGGCCTACTACCACTGTCACTCCCATCCCAGCGGGTATTGTTCTTATTGCCCCGATTGCCACTCCTTTCACCCCGACTAGCATTTTTAACCTCTGAACCAGGTTCAGCAGCTGAATGCCAAGCCCTTCCACCCCCTCTACCAGCATTGTTCTTATTTCCCCACTCCCCCGTACCACCACTCTTTTTGCCAGCATTTTCACCAACAGCTCCCCAACCACCACTTGTAGCAGCACCTCCTTTGCAGTCCCCCCAACCAGCATTACTTACCCCACCCCCAATGTTAACAGTACCAGCATCACTACCACTTTGTCTACTACCCCGATCACAGCCATCCCAGCCAGTAGTTTTCTTATTGCTCCAATTGTCATTTCCTTGACCCTTTTTGCCAACATTTTCACCACCAACTCCCCAACCAACTTTTGTAGAAGTACCTCCTTTGCAGCCCCAACTGGCATTACTTACCCCAACCGCATTGTTACCAACACCGGCATCACTATTACTTTGCCTACTACAGCCCTCCCACCCAATTGTTTTCTTATTGCCCCAATTTTCATTCCCTAGACTCTTTTTGCCAACATTTTCACCACTAGCTCCCCAACCAACATTTGTATAAGCACCCACTTTACAGTCCCCCCAACCAGCATTACTTACCCCACCCCTATTGTTAACAGTACCAACATCACTACCACTTTGCCTACTACCCCTATCACAGCCCTCCCAGCCATTAGTTTTCTTATTGCCCCAGTTGTCATTCCCTTGACCCTTTTTAACGCCACTATTACCACTTTTCCTATCTTCCCATGACCCCCAATTATCACTCTTTTTGCCATCATTATTACTGCCGGATGCCCAACTTCTCAAACTGGTAGCAGCCCCATCTCTACTATCAACCCTACTGTTCCTTTCTGTGCACACATTACCACTAGTAACAGTGTCTTTCCCACTTTCCTTGCTACCTCCAGCACAGCCATCCCAGCCAGTATTTTTCTTATTGCCCCAATTGTCATTTCCTTTACCCTTGTTAGCACCACTATTACCACTTTTGCTTTCTCCCCATGCCCCAACATAATCACTCTTTTTGCCATCATTATTTCCACCGGCTGCCCAACTTCTCAAACCAGTAGCAGCCCCATCTCTACCATCAACCCAACTATTATTTACTTTGCATCCATTACCACTACTAGTAACAGTGTCACTCCCACTTTCCTTACTACCTCCAGCACAACCATCCCAGCCAGTATTTTTCTTATTGCCCCAACTGTCATTGCCTTTACCCTTGTTAGCACCACTATTACCACTTTTTCTATCCCCCCATGCCCCCCAATCATCACTCCTTTTGACATCATTATTACCACCGGCCGCCCAGCTGCTCAAACCAGTAGCAGCCCCATCTCTACCATCAACCCAACTATTATTTACTCTGCATCCATTACCACTACTAGTAACAGTGTCACTCCCACTTTCCTTACTACCTCCAGCACAACCATCCCAGCCAGTATTTTTCTTATTGCCCCAACTGTCATTGCCTTTACCCTTGTTAGCACCACTATTACCACTTTTTCTATCCCCCCATGCCCCCCAATCATCACTCCTTTGGACATCATTATTACCACCGGCTGCCCAGCTGCTCAAACCAGTAGCAGCCCCATCTCTACCATCAACCCAACTGTTACTTACTCTGCATCCATTACCACTAGTAACAGTGTCACTCCCACTTTCCTTACTACCTCCAGCACAACCATCCCAGCCAGTATTTTTCTTATTGCCCCAATTGTCATTCCCTTTACCCTTGTTAACACCACTATTACCACTTTTTCTCTCTCCCCATGCCCCCCAATCATCACTCCTTTGGACATCATTATTACCACCGGCTGCCCAACTGCTCAAACTGGTAGCAGCCCCATCTCTACCATCAATCCAACTGTTACTTACTCTGCATCCATTACCACTAGTAACAGTGTCACTCCCACTTTCCTTACTACCTCCAGCACAACCATCCCAGCCAGTATTTTTCTTATTGCCCCAATTGTCATTCCCTTTACCCTTGTTAGCACCACTATTACCACTTTTTCTATCTCCCCATGCCCCCCAATCATCACTCATTTTGACATCATTATTACCACCGGCTGCCCAACTGCTCAAACTGGTAGCAGCCCCATCTCTGCCATCAACCCAACTGTTACTTACTCTGGATCCATTACCACTAGTAATAGTGCCTCTCCCACCTTCCTTACTACCCAAGTCAATATTGAGCCGGCCACCATGGCTCTTATCACCCCAATCTTCATTTCTTGGTCCAACATCTTTAGTACCACTACCACCACTTCTGCTACCCCCCCATTCCCCCCAACCGCAACTCTCTTTGTCATTAGCATTACCACCAGCTCTACCCCAATTGTCATTACTTACTTTGCTCCAATTGCCACCACTATCAATGCCACTTCCCCTTTGCCCACTTACCCAGTCACGACCTCCCGAGGTATCACTGTTCTTATTTAAGCAGTTGCCATTCCGTTTGCCATCTTTAACACCGGTATTGCTACTTTTACCACCACCAGCCCAAGCATCATTAGCAGTAGCACTCTTACCTTCCCTGCCAACAATGTTCTTAACCCCCCAACTACATTTTGTAACATTCTCATCTCCACCACTCCAATTCCCATTACTGGTACTACTAATCTGATTGTCGCTCCACCCACCAGGGAAAGCTTCTCTACCAGGGGAATTCTGGATTTTAGCACCAGGAAAATTTTTCCACCCATTTTCTATCCCACTCCCATTTGTGCAATCTGAGCCCCATTGAAAAGTACTACCATATTCAGAACCCTTCCCTCCATTAGTGTTGCTTTCCCTCCTGCTATTATAATTGCAATGGCTTTGTTCAACATGAGGCTTAGTAGTCAAGCCACTTGGATGCCTATCTTGACTACCACCACTCATCGAATCATTTTTTCCTGTTAAAACAATAAATTAATAAACAATGGCAGCATAAGTTCAATGCATTACATTCCTATATGACACACTAGAGAATAGGTCTATCAGTGTTATCAGTGTATCTGTATATGATCCAGACAGGTATAGAGGAAACCATCTAATAAAATGAATACCTTATACAAAATATCACTTACAAATTAACAGAAGACAACCAAAATTTCATAGTCTTTTATTTGACTTAATCCTATAAATACCACCCAAAATATACCAAAACTACTCGAATAATCTTAAATATGCATTAGAAGTGTAAGCATGACACGTAAAATCCAAAACACCAAACCATCAAGTCCTTAAACATATAAAATAAGCATTTGATACAATGTATGAGGATTTCCATGCCATGACATTGTACTTGCAAAACTTAAATTTATTCTTCTGTCTTGCTTTCTTGTTGTCAAAGATTGCATGCTATGAGTTGCTGACCAGACACACAAGCCTGAATTCATCACACCAAATTCAGAATGGGAATTACAAGCATGGCACATAAAAACCTAAAGAGTGAAACATCACATCCTTGAAGGCAAAATTTAAGCATGGGATGCGACCTACATTTGTGCGTTTCTGTGCTAATTGTTCAATCATTCTGCAAGTGTGGGGATATGAAGTTAAGGGTTAAAAAGGTGTCCACTCCAAAGTAGATGCTTACCACATTCACTAATTCTTTCTATGCAGTAAGCCATATTCAAACTTCAAAATTAACTCTCAAGTGCTGCAATAACTCAATGAAAATAGACAAATTTATCTTTAGGATTTTCTACCCTTTTAAGCATACCAATGATGCGAAAACTAAGATTCCATGCTATAAAACTAAGACTACATATACCTATAAATTAATTAAAACAATTACTAATTAAATCAAAACTTTACCTTGAGAACCAGGAGCTGACAAGGTATCTCTTTCTGGACATGACTGTCCTCTCCTGTTGATCTCATTCTTTTCCCTCCTGCCACCCATGGGTACCCCACCTAAACAACTCCTGTAAGCAGTGCCGACCATTGGTACGATGGCAGAAGCTGAATGAGTAGACTGTGGAGGCAAATCATTAATGTGATTCTGGAAATATGCCACAAGCCGGTCGATGTTATGAAATGTATGTTTCCGAAATATATATCCCTTGTGGTGCAGCACAACATATTCATGATGCGGATTTGTATTTCTTATAAAAGACAAAATAAAAGCACCAGGATGGATATAGCAAACACCAAAGCAATAAACTATCCTCATTGGGCTTTCTGATTTCTCAACCTTCAAGAGGTCATCAATTTCAGTTTTTGAGCCTTTCCTGAATTTACGATAACAAAGGATAGCCTTCAAGTGAGATACCAAAGGGTCAACATATCGATCCATGACCTATAACAATAGCAAGAATTATTAGAGAGAGAGAGAGAGAGAGAGAGAGAGAGAGTCAATGCATGTATTTAAATGGTCAGGAGGCCCCAAAAAACATAACCAATATTTTTAAAAATATAGATTTAAATTATCAAACCCATCAGCAAATACCCTGAAAGAAGTCTAGGGCTTGCACAAATTTTGAGGATCATACGAGTAACCATAGCACTTTAAGCATGACCCCAATTCATTGCTACTTTATAATTTTACAACTAAAAGTAGTAAGCTATATGATCAAAGTCATAGGTTAATATGCATCGAATGGTCTACAGTGCAAATGTGTGCACGTGTGTGCTTGTTATAAATTACCATCAAGATTCTCTATCCATATAATCAATGGTTCAAACTCAAACCACAAATACATTGGTGAATTTTATAAAATAATTTCGTTTCTCTAAAGGATTTCCACACAGAATTAGCCA
This sequence comes from Quercus robur, assembly GCF_932294415.1. Taxonomy (NCBI): domain Eukaryota; kingdom Viridiplantae; phylum Streptophyta; class Magnoliopsida; order Fagales; family Fagaceae; genus Quercus; species Quercus robur. The sequence goes on from NC_065537.1 coordinate 67,783,267, forward strand.
AAAAAAAAAAATCAAGAAAATTGACAAATAACATGTGCACATCGTACAGACTACACCTTATCAGAGCAAATTTAAGACAAAATGAGAAGCCTCAGAATTTAAGAACCCTTTTTCAAAAAGATGAAAAAGGGAAGAACAAATATGGAAGCAATGAGGTGGATGAATGGAAAGAAAAATACAATTTTCAAGATTTCTAAGAAAAGCACTCACCTCATCCAAATCTTCAAAACTGTCCTTATCAATTCTCAGTGTTGTTCCAAGGGTAAGCAAACTAGCCTTCTGATCCTTCCTATCTTCAACTATTTCTTTCTGAGTATAAACTCCGTCATAAATTTTCAGAGTTAAAATCAGACAAGATGGACCTTTTGAGCTTGGACAAATAACACTTGCTCCAACATCCTTGTCTGAAAGGAACTACACAACAAAGCAGGGGGGGCAGGGGGAGAGAGAGAGAATTCTTAACCACAGACAATATAAATCACCACACTTAGGAATATATATACATAGTAAATAGATATCAAATACATACCTCCTTTGCTTCATCAGCAGTCATATTCCGAAAATGGGGATGAACTATCATCCTTGGTATAAAATTCTTTTTTGCTACCACCGCTCTACAGGACTTCTCCAGCTGACTTAAGGCATGCATCTGGTGTTCACGGTAATAGGGATCAACATCACATGAGTTTTGACATTGACTATTGTTCAACTCACTTTCTTTGCAGGTTATTATCAGCTGGTATCTATTCTTCTGAATCTGTTTAATCTTGCAGGCAAGCACATGACCTGCTTGTAATTTGTCTGTTAAATCAACGTCATCCAGTTGATCTGCAAATTCATTTTTGTACAGTATTCCTGTCAAGCCAGAGTCAACAACACATATTGCTCGATCAGTTTTTACATGCCGAACTGTTACTTGAACTATCTTTCCTTCAACAAGTGAATCCCTATTTTCCCCAGACAAAATATAGAACTCCTCATCCTGACTTAATTCCTTAAAAGGACTACGCCACTCACAAAATCCATGAAGCAACTCCATTTTAATGTCATAAAGAGTCTCTCGTTTATCTTTGTTGTTATCCTCCGCATAGTTATGAACTATGAAATTTTCTAGCAGTTGTGGATTGTTCTTAACATATTCTATAGGTGTCTCATCATAATCTGCAGTTTCAGCATATTTTGTGTGAACTTCACTAGCCAAAGCCTCAGCAAGAGGATATGACTCTGGATGAATTCTAGTATCATCCAAAAGATCAAAATCACTACTAGAAGCAGCCAACCCACTGCACCTTACACGTAAGAAACCAATTGCATTTGCAAACACCTTTTTAGTACCAAGTCCATGAGCAATCAAGTACATTCGAGAGGTAGCTACTCCAGCTCGAACTAATGCCCTCTGTAAAGAACCAGCCTTCCTGGGTCCAAGCCCAGATACAAATTGTAAAGGAGCAAGAAGCCAGTTATGGCTTGCAGCCAAATTTATGTCGACACCCACTTGGTTGGTGACATCCACCATCACCTGTTCAACCATTTCAAACTTCTCATCAGGAGTGAGAAAATGCTCTAAGGAGCCAAGATTCCATGATAATATCTCTCTCCCAGGCCCACATAATGTCGCAATCATGGCCAATGGGTTTTGAAGGAAGCGACCAAGAGCCACAGCTCTCTTGACAATCCCTAAAAGCAGCAATAAGCAATTGTAAGAGTGTAATTAGACAACGAGAAGATCAAATAAAAATAAAAATAAAAAGCTGAATTCACCTGGTTGTCCAGGTAACTGTTCTGAAGAAATCTGTGAGTGTTCGTACAGACGAGGCAGTGATTCATCCCCATAAACAATGCTAATTTCAGCCATTTCTTGACTAACATTTCTAGGATATTCCTCCACCATGTTATATATGATCTGATTGGGAAACCAAAATGCAAACATGAGAAAACATAATTTAAAGGTAGTTGGAAAAAATCAAGAAAAACATATAAATTCCTACAGCTCAACTTCCTGACACAATATAGAGTTAGGCAATGACAACCAGAAAGGTAACAACATTTGCATATATTACAAGAATAAAAGTTTCAAGATTACAAAGATATAAAACTGATTGCTGAATCATTGCATAAAATTCAAGTTCAAGCACGATTAAGAGATTTCTGATGCATTATCTCCTGAATTTATGGTCAGAAGACTCAGAACCAACAAACAATTTACATAGTATAAAGAAAGCAACCACAAAGCACTGCCCCCTGCCCTCCACCACCCCCAACACAAAAAAGGGGTGGGGGGTGCTACATTTTATTAAGTAATGAAAGCATAATAGGAACAGAAATAGGATAAAGAAAATAAACAATGCAGCAGCTGGTCAAAGAGAACCAGTCCACTGCCATAAATATGTGATATCACAGGTACTCAAGAAAGTAGGGAAATTTTTGAAAACCTATATAAAAAGAAAAGATCATAAACAATATGAGGAAACAAAAATGTCAGGCAATTTTCTTCTATTGTCATAATTTTTCTGAGAATACAGCTGAAAAGGATAAGAATGGCAAAGTCATCACACCCTATACCAGAAGAAAATGTTCCATTATGGCTATCACAGCATTCAAGCACCATTTTGAATTTGTTTGAAATACTAGCACAACTAAATTGGGTTTCAAGATCTAAACCTCATATATCTCATCCTTCAACCGCTTACAAAACAAATTTGCAGCCCCAAGAACAATGACATGAGGTTGATGATCTGTCATGAACTTGAGAAGACGTTGTGCTTGATCTTTCTTGCACTGCAAGTCATCAACATTCTTTGACTGTCGGCTAAGGGACCCAGCATACATCCAATCCAGCAACTCTCCTGATGAATTCAACATCACAAATGTGGTTGCAGGATTTCCAGGACCCCAACAACAAGCCATTATCCTTGGCGCAGTTTCCTCATCTAGCCCAACATCATGTTCCTTTCGCTGATATGGTGCAACAGAAGCCTTGTTCCACAACTGCTTTCCACACTCCATAAGCAGACATTTCTTTGCCTGGGCTGTCAAAAGCACCCGAGCTTCCTTCTCCAATGAAGGGAGAAGAAATTTTGAAAAGGCATCCTGTAGTATTAACTTGCGCTGTTCATTCCAGAGTCGTGCAGATTTGCTAACACCATCACTGAGATAATAATCATTACACTGCCTAGTCAACTTCTCTAGGTGAGTTTTTGGTAAAGTGATAGAAACTTGAAGAAGTTTCTCTTCTTCAGCCTTCTGAATAAGGAGCCATTGGGCATCCTCAAATTTTGACAATGGCTTCTCATGTAGCCATTTGACCCTTGCTAGCTGATGGGAAGAGTCTATCAACTTAGTTCCTACAGAGGTGGGGCTTGTTGAGACAGCGGCATTATCCATAAAAAAGCTACGGACATATTTCCTTAAACATGGCTCAAAGCTGATCTCCACTGCAGCCTAAGGTCAGCAAAATATCAGTAAATAAAGAAACCTTTAAAATGGAGCTGGACCAAATATAAACATGAAATGCATACCATGTGCCTAGCACCTTTAAGAACATCTTCTGGAGTTTTAAACATTTCACACTTATAGTTCAAAGCTATCTCTTCAGGAGTTTCCTTTAAATCCTCCAATGCTTCTGTCATCTACAATTACAAGAGCTGAACTCACACTTTTATCCGGGGGAGAATTTAAAAAAAAAGAAAAAAAAGGAGCATAATAGTTAATAACTTAATATACCACTTTCTTTTGAAGATGTGGAAGTGTCAGAAATGCCATTAAAGCTTTCTTTTCTTAGCTAACTCTGTGGATGGTCCACTGTCATGGGTCTCAACGGCAGTGGCACCCTAACAGAATTTGCTAATTCAATTTCTTTTTGCTAATAATTCTTTGGGCAATATTGTGCTATGTAACATTCATGAGCTAGTTTCATTGCAATAAAATCTATTACTTATCAAAGAAAAAATATATATACCACTTCTTTTAGGGTGATTTGCAACCCAAACTGCTCAGAATTCCAACCAAATTTACTTGCAACCTCCCATAGGCCAGCCTTAGAGCACATGCTATATAGTGATTTCCTCTTAGGTCTCTTAAACTCCCCTTCAACTTCATCTGGTGGGAAATGCAAATTAAACTTCATGTCAACGTCATCGACTTCTCTCTCTGATTCAGCACTCCATATAGATTTCAGAATTGATTTGAAGATTTTTTTATTCAGATTAAGCCTTGCTTCATCATAAATTCTGTGAACTTCTACTTCATAACGCAGGTTGTAGTTAGAATAGAGAGCACGCTTCCGCCTCTGCAGAAGTAACCACTTTGTGTCCAAGTCCTTGATGGCCCATAGTACCTGCGTACAAAAGGATTACTTCATCTATGCAACACAAAACCTATGTTTTCAATCTCCACATTGAATCCAGGGAAAGGGAAAACACAATACCTTATGCCACTTCATTTTTGGCACTCCCTCTATCTCTTCCCCTTCATTGTTTTCCATTTCACCTTCCTCTGGATCTTTCAATAGACTTAGGCATTGCTCCTTCCGATACATTGCAATAAAAGGAATCTGGGGGATAAAAAATCAAGTCAAATACAATGGTGTACTTTTAATAATTAGAGAGAAAAATTTGAAAAATGTTAAAAGGCTTACATCATACTTCTCCACATGATGCAACTTTAAGAACCTTATGATATCTGCCTTAAAATATTTTAAGGCATTAGATTCTTCGCTAGTCCCTTTATTAGTTTCCTCTGTAACTCTCTTCAAGAACCAGAATGGTATCATATTTGTTGGAAGTTGACCTAGTATCCAAGAACTTTCTTCTTCTATACTTTCTTCATCAAGACGTGGCTTAGTTTTTTCCTCAGATATCTACAAAGAACGATAGTTGGCAAGTTCAGTCCAAATCATTACACCGAGGCATTATTTTTTCCAACCCAATGCAATTAACCATAATTAAAACAAACAAAAACAACCTGTATCCTCTCTGGCACGTCAATCTTGCGAATTCTATCGTCCTTCTCCGTCAGATACTTCTCTTTGAGAATAATGGGGTCAAATTCATCTTCAAGTCTCTTTCCCTGCAACTCAGCAGAGTCACGAGATCTGGCACTCTCAGCTAGACTTTTTTTGCGGAGTCTCAAAAGTTCATCAACATCACCAAATATGTCACGTGCTTCCTCCATTGCAGCAGTTGAAACACCAGCAATCTCCCCTAACTTCTTCTTCCTTGACTTCCTTGGTCTGGGAAGAGGGTTCATAATCAAGAAGAATTTAAAGAAGGAAAAAAAAAAGAAAACTATTCTACAGGAAATCATGACAGATATAACAAACCTGATTGAAGCTCCACCAATAACAATTCCATCATCTTCATCACTAACAATAAAATCCGCCATCTCATTCTGTTCAAGCACATCCGCATCCTCTTCAGCAAAATCCTCAAGTTGCGGTCCTATGACATTAGAACTTGCTACATAAGTAGGAAATTCAGCATGCAATTGTCAATAATAACTAAATTCTGTACCCCCCCCCCCCCCCACACACACACATTTATAAGGCTCTGGAAGCCAATCCATGTAACTACAACAACCAGAAAGTTGGCTTAGTATCAAAATATACCTATTTGATATCTCTAAAAATGTACAGGCAAAAAAGCAGATACATTTTAACATGATTATACAAGCATAACGAAATAGTAAGAATAATTGATAAGTATCTAAATTCACCATTTACTATCACCTTAAATATTTGAAACAATCAATAATTTATTATGGTATTATAGCAGGTAATTTGAGTTCAAACCATGTTGGGTCCCAGCCTCATATTGGTTAGCGATTAAATTCATCCTGTTTATTTATTTATTTTTTCTATCAATTTAAATTTTTGTGTCAATCAACAATTTATCAAAACCTAATAAATTTAATGTTCAAGTAAAAAGATGATTACCCTCTTCATCTGAAAGCTCTGTGTGATCCTCCTGTATGTCAAAATCGTTCCTAGCTTTTTTGAGCCGCTTGAATTTCGGTCGCCGTCGGTGAATACCGTGCTCTTCAAGCAACTCATAATCGTCTTCATCAACATAATCAAACTTCCAGGATTTCCTGAAGTGCAAAAAACACTTCAATAACAGTTGATTGAAAGTTACAGTGTCCTCAATATATAAACAGGAGATAAGAAGAGTACAAATGGACCTTCTCTTTTTCCTCTTTTGCTTTTCTTGCTCAACACGTTCTTCTACTTCTTCTTCTTCGGGATCTTCCTCCACTTCATCTACTATAAACCCATCCTTCTCATACTCATCCTGACCTAGCTCTAATCAATCCAGTAATAAATAACCCAAATTTTTTTTATCAATAATAGTAAATAAATAAATAACCATAATACAAAAAAAGCAGAATGAACATTTTTTTTTTTTTTTGTGTGACTACAATCAATATTTCAATTTGTTAAGAACTAACTAAAGTACTTTCGGCGTTTTTTGAAAGCAAAATTGGCTTTAAAATTGTTTGAAGAAAACTAACACATTTTCCCAAAAAGAAAAAATAATGACACAGAGAAAACAATGAAAATACAAGAGATGCAAGTGCCTAAATCTCGGCACGAGACGAAATCGGAAACCAAAATAGCGTCCTAGATTGACGCGAAGTAGTAGATCTAAAATCCCGTGAGTTCAAAAGCAAAAATATCGAGATATCTCGCGAGATAAAAGTCTTCCGCAAGCTCTCGGCAATCTGTACCAAATAATCGCCGGCGAATACAACTCCGTCGCCGGAGATCGCCGGAAACCACTAAAAATACGAGAAGACGAAAAGTTGCAAAGCTTTAAAAATATATATATATATATATATATATGTTATTGATTGATTGATTTATAGTATTTATTTATTAAACGATGTAATAAATTAATATAAACGTTGACCAAGCTCCTTTGAAATTAAGAAACATTGTTAAAAAAAAAAAAAAAAGAAGCTATATTAGGATCAGAACTAAGCAGTAGTGTTTAGAGAGAGAAAAAAATGGAGGTTCCGTACAGTACGGTACGGAAAGCGAGAACTCCGAAGAAGATATTTTCGTTATAACTCGAAAACGAAGGCACTAAGAAATGGCGAAGAAAACCTTACCTTCTTCGTCTTCGTCGTCTTCGTCAATGGCTTCGCGACTCACGAGTTCACCTTCTTCTTCTTCTGCTTCTTCACCATCTTCCATGTAAACAAGTTTACCACATACCAAAAAAAAAAAAAAAAAATCAATAAATTAAAATTGCATATATAAAAAAAAAAAAAAAAAAAAAAAAAAGAAGCTAAAAAATGCAGAGGGAAAGAGAGAAAGAGAGAGAGATGTACAAGCTTTTCCTCTTCCTTTGCTGACAATGGCCATGGCTGACTGAGTGATGGTTTTTAGTAGAAACTAGAAACCCTAGATTTCTTGTATTGGAAATGGTTTTAGAGAGAGAGAGAGAGTGGGGTTTTAGTTTTGAAGTATTTAGTTAGAGCTAGAGTTGCAGTGATTGTGGATATTAATTATTGGGATGATGGTGATGATGAGGAGCGGAGGGTCTATTTAAGTAACGGAATTAGGAACGTGAGACGGTTCATTAGCATGGCAGAGGGTCAGGCTCAGGCTCAGGCTCTGTCCTTTGTACTTTTTTCACTTTCTTGGCAGTACCTTCAAGGAGAAGTTATAAAATGGTTTTGGATGCTAATGCTATTTCCATTTTTTTTTTTTTTTTTTAAATGGTATGCAAAGAATGTTTTTCTTATTTTCATAATTTGGATTTAAGAGGAATACTTTAATATAAAATAAATAAATAAATAGTTGGGGTTAGATAAAAGATTTGAAATTCAAATCGTAAATTTCTTTGTTGGAATTACCAATAAGTGTTTTTGATGCTATACAACTTTTGGTGAAATCGAGTCTTTTTATTTTGGGTAAGTTAGTTGTAGATAAAAATAGTGTCATCATAAATGGGTTGTAAGCGAGTTAAGTCGTTCACTTTATAGGATTGACACCAATTTTTTTTATAAGGATTAAAAAAAAAAAAAGCTAAATGTCAAAATTAAAAGTTAAATAATACATAAATTATTAAATTTGCACAATTTCAATTTTACTAATGATATCATAACCATGAACAAATAAATAAATAAACCAACTAACAAACTAACTAAATGTTTTAGACCATGTCAAGATAGTGGTCTTTTTAGTTGCACCAATTTTTTTTCATGTAAAAAAAATAAATAAATAATATTACATAAAAAAATAACTAAAAAAAGCTTTAAAAATAGAACATAACATATTGGATAAAGAAAAATAAGTAAATTTTTAATATGAATTGTATCTCAATCTACTCAATGTTAGTAGTAGATCCAGCAACAAAAATCTTCATACTTGAGAATCACTATCTACCATATAAATTTTCTCACACCATTTACGCTTAGTCCTTCATATCCCATCATCCTTAAAAAAATATTAAATATATATATATATTTTTTAAAAGGTCGGTAATAGATCATAATTTCGAGTTTGATTCGGGTATTTTCTCTTCAGGTTATTGGGTTGAGTCCAATTTTGTAAAGTTAGGTATAAGCACCAATTATTTCACATAAAAAAAATCACCTTCTCTCACATATTTATCTCATTCAATCCCACCACAACACAAAAATAAAAGTTATGGTGTGATGTATTAGGTGAACATGCAAATTTTTTTTTTTTTTTTTTTTTTAAAGGTGAACATGCAAATTGGTGCCATATAGACCTTTCCATACCTAATTTTAATAGTTATTTGATGTTTGCTCAAAAAAAAAAAAAACTTATTTGATGTTGTTTGACCATTTCAGAATCTAGTATAAAATTTTAATTTTAAATCAATTTATAGGGATTAATGTATAACAATTTTGATTTTATAAAGAAATTATAAAATTCAAATAAAAATTAGTACTAAATTACAAAAGTATCATTCTGCATGATATGGTCATTAACTTATAATATCATTTTTTTTTCACTTTTATTTTATTTTTTTACCCTACGTATCTTGTATCATGTATGATGTATCAATAATGTAAACATGAATCATATATATGTAATTTCTCAATAAGAAGAAAATCAAGCAAAATCATTGAGTTATATGGTTTTTTTTTTTTTTTTTGGTTGCTTTCAATATAAACTGTACTAGAGTTTTTCACCTCGAAAGAAGAAAAATTATTCATATGTTTGGTTTTAGAAATTAAGCACATTTTTTTTTTCTTTCTTGAACTAATTCAATTCCCAACTATGCTTCATGTCTCCCTCTTACTTTGTTTGGTTATGAACTTTCCAAGAAAATGATGTAAACGATTTGGTCAATTACTCAATTCTTTTTTAGGGAAAACGATTTGGCCAAGTTGGACTTGGTTGGTTGTATATGACCTAGGAAATTACATGAGAGTTCACACATATACCATATCCTCTTCAATGAAATATAATGCATCCTTACTAAATCTTTAAATGTGTTGCCTAGAATAGCCCAAATGCTTTAGAGGCTGTAGAGCCTAATGGACAATACGTTTTGCTGATTTTATGAAAATACAAGTTTATGTTGTATCAGCAATACACTATCGTCTTCCATTACTCTATCAGTCAATACAGCTTGAATGAAATAAATGCATATTTGCGCACCCAATACTATTAAGACTTAAAAAGGAAAATTTGGGTTACCAAATGGCATTGAACCAATTTATAATTAAAATTAAATTTTTTACCGATAAAAAATATTAATTGAATATCTTACTCTTATAAATTTGTAATAATTAAAAAAAACACTTAGATGATATAGGTAATATATAACTATATATGATTTGTTTGGCAGAAAGAAGAAGTACAATATGACCACATCCACAATTTAATAAATAAGTTTTTTACCTATGTTTTTGTCTGTTATTTAAAAGTTTTTTTTTTGGGTGAAAAATCTTATATTTAAAAGTTGACACCTTAGTATTGAAACTGATCCAATAAAATTTGTAATATCATTGACATCACTTGTTGACTTATTAGTGAGATATAGTAGGAAGAGATGAGGGTTTTGGGTATCTTGCTAAAAACAACATTAATTTTAGAGAGAGTGAGTTAACAAGTCTTATACCAATTTTGACAAGTCTAATCAATTTTATTACTAAAATTCTACCACACCAATTGATCATGTTGTCACATTCAAGAAATCAATGACAATCTCTGTTCTAACTTCTAATCAACTGGCTATGAAGACCATGAATTAAAATATTTTTAGAGTTTTTAATTAATTCCACCATATATGGTGTTCCTAAAATTATATTTATTTGTTTTCAAAATAAGTATATTAGATTTTTCAGCGTATCAATACTTAGATTTTGCAGCGTATCAATAATTTAAATAGATACAAAATGGTAATAGATGATTTTTGTTTAAATACTGATAATGTGGCAAAAATCCAGTCTACTCATTTTAATGAGATTGAATATTTGGGAACTTTATAGTAGAGTTACCCTAGAAATTCTTGAGATTATTAGTATGAATACTATCTAGGGTTGACTTAACATGAAAAGACCCCCTATAAATAACATGTTTTGTAGTGTAAAAATTTTCTATATCACTTTGATATCCCCCAATGACCAATCAAATGTATTGTCTATTTGTCTGGTAGCATAAAAATTATAGGAGTAATTAATACCCAAAAATTTTAATTGACAAAAATTATTTTTAGAAAATTATCCTCTTTTCAAATGATGTGCACTTTGTAAATGTGTTTTACTCTAGCAATTTAAGAGTAAATTTATGATATACCAAACACATGAAAGGTGAACAGACACTCTCTCTCTCTCTCTCTTAAAATTAATGATTTTCCTCACAAATTTATTACTAAAATCTAATGATTTTTTAGAAAAATATTGAAATCTAATGATAGTTATTAAAATTTAAATAAATATTATTTAATTACTAAGTTGTGACTCAAGATCCCAAAACGCATTGAGCTTAGTTGTGACCCAAGATCCCAAAAACGCATTGAGCTTACTTTGGAACTATCATGATAAAATCTAAACATTAGGGGATTTGGGCTCTAAATGTCTCAATTAGAAATATTTAGAAGTGTAAACTAGTTTAGCTATAAAACTCTGGATAGCAAATTTTTTTTATTATCCAAATTGACATGATTATTTTCTATAATAAAAAAATTACATTGACACGGTTTATTATATGATTATATCTCTAAATTGGCAAAATAAATTACCAATTACAATTTACAAGTTCGAATAAGATTGTTAGGTGTGAATCATACTTTGAGTCTTTGACAGACAAGACATTACATAAAGATGATACCAATTACAAGAATTCGAATAAGATTGTTAGGTGAGGATCATACTTTGAGTCTTTTAGAGAAAACTAACCTACACGCATTTCTAGTTTTGGTATGAAAGTAAATTGATGGAATATATTCATAGTCCTTTTCGGCATGAAATCAAATTGCTTTGATCATAAAATGGCAAGTAAGGCATGTCTAGCATGATGGGAAATTGGGAATCTGAGGAGGCCTTTTTTATTTGGTAGCTAATTGTAATGTAATAAAATACCCTTTATTTTGTTTCCAAAATTTTCATAAATCCTAGAATTTGTTTCCAAAGTTAATATTAGTCGCATGTCACACGTTTATTTTCTGTCGATGTTTTTGGGTATAAATACCCTTCATGCTAGCCCTGCCTACCAGCCATCTCAATTCACAAATCACAATTCTTTTGCAATGGCTATCCCTAATTTACTCATCTCTCCTCTATGGCTCTATCCCATCTTCCTTTGCCAATTTCATCCAATCCTCCTAATTATCTATCCCTTCAAAAATCAAATATGAGTTTGATCTCAAAAGAAATTAATAGATTGTCAAATTGGATCAGTGATTTACTAGAAGAAATCCACATTGCATAGCTATGAATATCTAAATTTGAATTGTAACAATGCCTTCTCAACTCAATTCTCAATGCCTTTGCTATGGCTTCATCCCTAGCATGATGGGAATCAAAGGAGGCCTTGATTTACTAGAAGAAATCCACATTTTCATAGCAATAAAACATAAATTTGAATTGTAACAATGCCTTCTAAACTCAATTCTCAATTTTTATTTATTTATTTGGGAGCTAATTGTAATGTAATAAAATACCCTTTATTTTGTTTCCAAAATTGTCATAAATGCTAGGATTTGTTTCTAACGTTAACATTAGTCGCATGCCACACTTTTATGTATTTATTTTGAGAACGCCACGCTTTTATTTTCAGTATATGTTTTTGGGTATAAATGCCCTTCATGCTAGCCCTCCCTACCCATCTCAATTCACAAATCACAATGCCTTTGCTATGGCTTCAGCCCCAATTTGCTCATCCCTCTTCTATCCCATCTTCCTTTGTCAATCCCATTTTTGTGCTAGGCCAATTGAAATTACAGTTCCAATTTCAGGAACTTGCATCTACACAGGGGCAGAGCTAGGAATTTTTGTTTGGGGGGTCAAGTTGCAGCACTAATATATTTATCAAGACAACCCTCCACATACACATATATATACATGCTTTTTTTTTTTATTATATACGCATTTTTTATTTGATAAGTTATATACATACACACACCCAACAACAACAAAAAAAGTTTAGTATTTTCAATCAAAATTATGTTTGATGGCGATATTTCATAAAATTAATAAAATTTATTTTTACCATTTTCATAGTGAAATTCTAAAAAAGTTTCATTTTCTATACAAATTATCAAATTTTATACTAATGTAAATAAAAAATCATTCGATTGAACTAGTGAAATTTTCAAAAACATGAATGATTCAAAACTTGGAGGAACAAATTAGGCTCCAAACATATTTGAAGCTATCTTACTTTAATCCATTATGTGACATCTAAAGAGACATTTCATGTGTAGTTTTAGTAACAAGATTTTTTTAGTAACAAGATTTTTTTAATAAGTCAATAACTTGTTAATCACCCCATAACGGGTTAAAAAAGATAAATTCAAACATGTTTGGTGCAAAACTTTATCAAATATTTAACAAATATAAGAGCACATTGTACAATAAAAAATAGAATTGCGAAAAATAAAGTTATGTCTCTATAACTATTAGACCAATTATTTTTTTTAAGAGCATCATTGAACTAATTCAAATACTTGGGGGGGCCAGCTCTTATTTTTGTAGACTAAATTTTGAAAACATTAAAAAAATTATATATATATTTTAAAAAATTTCAAAATTTTGGGGGTCCATGGTCCCCCACCCTTCAACATAGCTTCGCCCCTGGATCTGCATGCCATATGACAAAAGCCAATGGGTGCTGAAATTACCATTTCCAATTAAAAAAAAATTTAAAAGTGACCATTTTATGTATCTTTGTGTTTTTCCCCTTTTCTTTCTCAAATACTCTTAAGAGCCTTCTCAAAGTGACCATTTAATGTATCTTTGCGTAGAAACACATTCAGTCAGCAAACAATGCCACTTGGAGTGGTAAGTCCTGCTTATTAGGTCTCTTATTATTGTTAAATCTAATGTATTATTTCTGCATATCAATTTTTTGTCACATATTATTCAGCTTGGTTAATATTTATATGTGAATATAATTATAATCCATTAGTAAAAAAAACTTGGTTAATATTTATATGTGAATATTGTGAGGTGTCCAAGGACTGAGGAGAATAAGGAACGGGATGTCATTCATAAATTCATTGGTAAAGCGCCTTTGAACCGAGAAGTTGGTCTACCCGAGGTGAGGATGGGGAAGGTGCGTACTGTCTTATGAGTGCCTGAGTGGAAGAAATAGCATTCTAGGAGAAGAGTAGTGTGGGGGGAGAAAGCTCCCTAAAAGGGTATACCTACCACTCCCGCATTGAATGTTCTATAACAACATTATCAGTTGCATTAATGAAAAAGTGATCCCTAAACAGTGTCTTCACAACTAGCAACCCTTTCTACCACCTTTAGTAGAGCCTTGATGGGATAAGTATCAAAAGAAGAGTTTTGGGGCATACAAGTAGAGGGCTAGGATGCTAAGAAGGAGGATATATAAGAAGAAAGAAGCTCTACAATGAGGTGACTTTTGAGAGAAAAGAACAAAAAATAGAATAGTGTACAAACTAATATAAACCTGAGAAAGTCTTATATAAGAACACTTCATCAAAAGAGACCAAGGAGAGTTTTTCTTTAGTTGCTTGACTCATTTTTCCTTATATGTGACCCATTTCATTAGTTAAAAGCCTTAACGAGCACCTATACTGTGATTGCCTTTCCATCTCTACATACAAACAACTTTATTGTTTGGGCTTGAGTTGAAATATAAGGCTCCACTATTCTAAGTGGGCTTGGGTTTCAAAATCTAGTTCTCACAAATATAATTATAATCCATTAGTAAAAAAATTTGTTGATTTTTACAAATGTAGAATCTTCAATGCGTGGGTTGGGCCATCCGTGTTGTCATGGTAAATCCTAGGTTCTAAAGCATTTATTAACTTGAATATTGAGTTCCTTTCAAAAAAATAAAAAAATAAAAACTTGAATTTTTAGTTTGACAATCTCTGAACCTGTTTTATGTACCTGATCTATACAGGGAATAATATATTTATTCAATAAAAAATAAAAAAATCACTATTTAAATACTTAACCTTATCTCAAAACCAAAAATAATAATGTGTGTAAAGGAAACAATGGATACACATTGGAACAATAAGACATCAAGGCTCAAAGTTGGTCATCCCTTTCGAAAGGGACAAATGCCTGTCCTTCAAAGATCTGATATGGAGATTGCTTATGGGAGAGGTATCTCGGATAGAAGCTGCAGCAAACGTGATCGCCGGTGCATGGAGTCTATGGAACAACCGGAATGAGGTTCGGGTTGGTGGTACAAGGAAAGCAGTAAGGGGCTGACCTGATGAAGAGGGCAGTGCAGTATATGGAGGAATTTAATGCAGCAACGGAGTTACCTGTGAGCACACCAGTTCCAGAGGCACAAGTCCTAGCTAGCATGGGTCCCTCCAACAACATCTTATTTCAAGGTCAATGTGGACGGTACGTGCAACTTTTGCGAAGCAGAAGGCTGCAGGGGTCGGGGTAATTATTCGGGATGAGTCATAGCGGCGTTAAGCAAGAAGCTTCCAGCACCTTTAGGGGTGGTGGAGACTGAAGCGAAGGCATTTGAAGCTGGGCTGCAGTTCGCGAAGGACATAGGCATTCAAGATCTCATTTTGGAAGGAGACTCGCTTACCATTTATCGCGCACTGGTGGGTTTGTCACTACCCCCAACTTCAGTGGATTCTGTGGTGAAAGGCTTGCAGTCCTTTTGTGGAGAGTTTCGTCAGATTTCTTTCTCACATGTACGGCGTTAAGGAAATAGACTGATCCACCTTTTAGCTAAACATGCCAAGAGCATTGTTGATTATTCTATTTGGATGGAAGAAAACCCTTGCTTCTTAAAACAAGTTTTGCTCCAAGATGTACTTACTTTTATTGCTAATTAATAAAGCCGTAGTCTCTCATTAAAAAAAAAAAAAAAAAACTTGCGTTCATCTATCTTCTAATTGTGTGGAAGACTTTCTAGTCATTTTGTTTTTGTCAATCTAATTAGTTCTCTCTTTTAGGAGATGATTGCATATACATTGGAACCTTTTTAAGTTGAAATCTTTTTGAACAACATAGGCTCTCTAATTGTACAATAGCAAACACTTTGAAGTGCAATCTTGTTTGCTTTTAATTTTTAATTTTTTTTTATAAGTTTGGATATTCTGTCTTGTGAAAGGCATTGCCATAATTCTTTTTAGACTGAAAAAGAAACTATTTTCTTGCTGTTACAGCTATCATATATGTGTGTCATTGATTCAATTATTCAATTATTTGTATTCATTGAAATTTCCCTAGGTTGTATTTGAAAACTTTAATTTTTTGGATTTGGATTTTAAATTAATAAATTTAAATTGCCTTGATTTCAAATCTATTACTAATTTTAGAGATCATCTCAAATTCAATAATTTTAATGGATTTTGTCAAATTCAAATTCTTAATCTTTTAAAACTATCCAAATAAAATATTTGGATTTCAATCACTCAAATGGTCGAATCCAAATCTACATGCACAAATTTTGCTATCCAAGCACACCATTAGTTTATCTATCAGAAAGATGTTTATCTGTAAATTAAGTTTAAGGAGGGTAGGACTCCGTCCTATGAACTCCAATAATAGGAAAGCATTATAGAGAGATTATTTTCTGATTCCATTCTAAACAAAAAGGTTGAATATTATATCCAATGCCTACTTCATATGGGCTTTGAGATGGCAGGTCTTAGAATAAAATTATTCATCACAACATTGAACATTCCTACTATTTCTGAATATACTTCTCTTTTTAAAGAAAATCTATTTGTTTACCATTTATTAGTTTCTTGGTCCTAAATTCCTAATGACCAAAGATTTTATTTTTAGGTTATATACTTATATTTGATAAATGCTTGAGGGCAAAAATTGAGAATATCACCCTAAGCACTAAATTGTGTTTAGAAATTTCATATATATTATATTATATTATATTATCATTCTCAATGTCATATATAGCCTATTGATCTAAGTTAAACATAAATATTTTCTAATTTTTTAAAGAGGATCCACAACTTTCATTGTGGGTGGGCCGAAAAGAGTGGGCCCATTCCTAGAACAATTTAGGCCTATTTCGGGATTGTCTTGGCCCAAGATAGGCCCATGCTAGCTGAGTGGATAACAAAGCATCCTAGGTGAGGGAGCCCACCTTGGCGAAACTTTCCAACAATCATCCATGTGAGCCAAGGATGTAAAGCAGTGCCTTGGGAGAATCCGTCCGCCAAACATAGGATCTGGCATTGGACATAAGTTACTAGTGTCACCTCAATGGTAGGAAGTGGGGGCCCCTCTCTGTTACATGACATGACACAATAAAATAGTAGACAAGACCTAAGAAACCACCCAAACCTCATGGGTGGAGGGACCCAATGTCAGACTGAATATTCCCTCATCATGACTAACCCATTGAAGTATAAATTAGAAGGGAGGGGCAGAAATCAGGGGTCGGAACAAAAATTGAAAGAGTGATAAATAAATAGAACTAGGGTGTGGTCCATCGTAGCACAAATAGCTTCAAGGATCTCCTATTGTGGGCTAATTCCAACCCAAAATATAAACAAATTTGGGGCTTGAGCCCAACAAGCCCAGGGTTGTTGGAAAAACGCAACCACAAGTATATATATAGTTAATTTGTTTCAATCCATTGAGATACATTGGTTTCAATTCCACTACATATAGCAACAAGGAAAAAAAAAAAAAAAAAAAAAAAAATAGTTTTTCAATTTTTTTTTGCATCCTTCCGATATTGATAATTCCAACACTTGCGTCTAGAGCACAATATAAACTACACACTGTTTAGATATAGCCAGGCATGATAAGCTCAGAAATGTGGGCAAGAAGGAGTGAAAATGTTTAAAGCTAATGCTTTTAAAGATGAGATAAGCCCGGAAATACCATTGAAGGAGTGATCAAATGCCTGAAGATGTGTGATAAAATTGGAAAATGTTTAATTTTTTTTTTCTTCCCTTAGTGAATGTAATGCTTTGTTACTTAAACTAGCATAAAACTTGTGCTTACACATGAGAATGTTCAATTGTAGAGGTACTATTAATGTTAAGCTTGGATTATTAAACATATAGAGTATTAATTCAACCAAGACTTTTATATTTTGGAGTAGTTATGTTTTATAGTACAATGTCAAATAAATAATGAAAAATGTATGTTTATGAAATTATAATGATCATTTGATTCAAAAAAAAAAATGATCATTTGATTTTGCTATAATAATAATAATAATAATAATAATAATAAAGAAGAAGAAGAAGACATTTAAAGATATTAAAATGGGTTTTCTTGCAATTTTGATGATATTGCTTTCGTTATTGTGATACATATTGAAGACATCATTTGCTAAATAGTTAAAAATGAACATTTAACAAATATCATATAAACATTAAAGTAAGGAAATTCTTAACCCATTACACAATATATATTAAATGTTATTGAAAATTTTTTTTTTTTTTTATTCTATTAAGGATCTTCTTAACCTATTACACAATATATATTAAATGTTACTGAAAAAAATTCTTTTTTTATTCTATTTCATTAATAGATTGTACAAATTTCTACCAACTATATTTAATTGGTGAAATATTACTGAAACTAAACATAATTTACCCTCAAAAACCAAATATTTTTGAACTTTCAACAAATATAAGAAATTATTATCCCCTTCTCCACCTTTATTTCATTTTTTTTTAAAGAAGGATTGCCTTAAAATAACTTTCATTACCCAATCATTAATGAAATTCAAATAATGTAATTCAAAATCAACCAAATATTAGCAAAAAGAAAAATCATTTCAGTGATCACCCTCATTCTCTGATATCACAATTTACAACATCATTAATAACACTAGTTTCATCACATGTGCTTCGTGCATGCAATGAGATTTTTACTTTTTGGGTTTACACGTTTTACTCATGAGAGTTTTATTTTATTTTATTTTATTTTATTTTTTATTTTAAGAAGAAGTTGTATTAGTACTTGGCTACTAATGTGAGAGAGAAATGTAGAAGTAGGAAAAAAATAGTTTAGTGATAATAAAAAATGTTACATTTGTGGAAAAAAAAATAGTTTTATTTTTTTATTTTTTTTTTACAAAAAGAAGAAGTTGTATTAGTATTGGACAGCTAACGTGAGAGAGAAATGTGGAGGTGAGAGAAAAAAACCATTATTTATTATTATTTTTTATTTAGCTAATAATTAGGAGTTTTTAAATTACTAATTTTACATATTTAACCCTATGATTTAAGCCTTAGAAACGGATGAATTTGAAAGTATTTTGAGCCTCTAAATTGAGAATCCCAAATAGGAGAAACTCTTAAATGATAGTATAGATGAGATCCCTTTATCAACAATATATATTCGCAAAGAACCGTAAATGGGAAAATATATATTTTTATTTTCCTTTGTGTTTTAGCAAGCAAGCAAATAAAACGCTACTAAAACAAAAAATAAACTAATAAAAAAAACACCATTAACAGATCGAGGACAAAACCTTTTTGTCCTATTTGTTTTCTCACAACCAAACAAAACTTTACCAAAATTTCATTAGAAGGTATTTGTATATTTTTTTAAATTAGAAGTGAAAATGCATCAAATCCTACGTGGTGTGGGGTGTATCTCTATATCTGTCTTATGTTTTTCCCCTTGTATCCTAAATCAGTTAACTTGCCCCGTTGCCGTAATCATTTCTAATCAAAGCCAAGAATACTATCACATGAGAAACTAAAAAAAAAAATTTGATTTTTCCAAAATGACATGATTGAACCATTACTCAAATTTGAAAAACAGCCAAAATATTTATTAAAATAATCGAAGAGATAAATGATGAGACTAAAAGGGCTGACCTTGTAAGTTCTGTCACCAAAGAAATGGATTTCACGAGAATCATTTAGGTATCTCAAAGCCACTCTATAGCCGTGTTTTTGTAAACGTGGCTTAAAAAAATGCAACTAAAAAACGCGTTTTTTTAAGTGAGGTCTCATCCCAACCTTGAGGGAAAAAGATGTTACAGAAATTATGGACCAGGATTTGATCCAATCAATGGGAATTTACACTTGCCTTTTAACTTACCATTATTCCAAGAATCATCAAAGCATAATGAAGCTTTAGTGTAACCTGAAATACTACTCACATCAAAACTTATTTGTCGTCCAATGGAAAATGTCAGATTAAATTTTGCAAACTTCCCGCCAAGCACAGATACCATTTTTGCATGGAACTTGTGAACCTGAAACTACATTTGTATGTTTTTATTTATTTATTTATTTATTTCATATTACATACTGAAAATCTGTAACACAAAAGCTATAGTATGATAAAAGAAAAACTTAAAATTTAATATTTTAGGGGAAAAGGAAAGAAATAAATGAAAAAAAAAAAAAAAAACCAAAAGTATCTTTACCTTGTCATACATTTCAAATTCGACTTGCTCCTTCCAATTTCTATCTTTGGGCATAAGGATAAATGCAACTTGCTCCTTACAATATTAAAAAAGGAGTGAATATATTCAAACTTTTTTTTTTACGTAAGTTTCCTAGCTATGAAATATAATGTAAATATGAAATTTTATAGCTAAGCAAAACATGTCTTATTGGAAACCCCCCCAAAAAAAGAAGAAGAAGCTAAAACCCAAAAGGCTAAAATATTTGTATTCAACTATATATTTACTATTGTAAGGCATGCATTATTAACCGTATGAGGAGAACATCGAAGAAAAGCAATTCATTATTGTAAAAAGTCCAACCTAACGTGAATTAGAATAAAGCTAAAACTTTTTGCACATGAAACATAAGATATTAGTGACTATTTGGCTTTGGCATGACCTCCATTGAATTGCTCTGAGAGTAGAAGATAAAGAAAAACTTCATGAGGCATATCCTTAGAAGATGTACGGGCACCTTGTGATACTATATTAGTATTAGTGTGGTGATTTTTGTTTAGTAGATATGATTGGTTTTTTGAAAGTTCATAAATTAGACTTTAATTGAAATCCAATTGGATTTGAACTCTTCAGTTTTTGCATCTTATAATTCATTGACATGGAAATTTAAAATTTAGATATAACACATAGTAAAAAATTAGACTCCAATTAAAATTCAATTTTTAATCTAATTAGATTTTCTCTAACTTTTGGCTATTAATATATATATATATATATACATATATATATATATATATATATATGTTATTGAAGTTTTGAAAGGACTTTTTCTCTCTCTCTCTCCAATGCATCATTGCGACGTATTCTTTGCTACGTACAACTTGTCACTTACCTTATGGATGGGATTTGAGCATAGATCTCATATTCAAGGATAAAAAACTTAATTAGTTGAATTAATTAAACTTTAATGAAGCCTTATTCAAATCAACTGGTGTGTCTGGGATAGGGGCGGTGGGACTGTAAGACATGATTCAGGAACGTCAACTCAAGGATTAGATTGCACACCACCGATGTTACATAGAAAAATTGAATAGATTTTCATATTTTACCTTAGGTTATGTTAGTTTCTAGAATCACTATGGGTTTGGTTGAGTTGGGGATTTATCAACTTGAAAAAGAAGTCAAATTCAATTTAAAAAAAAAAAAAAAAAAAAAAAAAAAACCTAACCCAACTTGACCCATATACCCATAGTGGCACGTGTATGTTAGACAATAAGGTGTTTAAACTTTGACGAGGTGCGTTGGTTATATGCTCATGTATTTGACCACGAGAAAAATGTTAAAGAATAAAGATGCAATCAGTTCAACAAATAAAATGCTTACAAAGCAATTTAATGATAATCATTATTGGACTATATCAATAATATTATAAATAAATTTCTTAACTATGTTTTCCTCCTATGTTTAAAAGATATCACCACAGTTTATAAAACTAATTAAAATAGTAAAATTTATAATAACCTTAATTTGTTGTCTAAGTGTGGATTCCAATTATTTTAATTGGTAAAGTTTTTGATAATTGCATAAGAGATCTGAAGTAATGTTTGGAGAAACAATGAAGTGAGAGTAAGAGTGTGAGAACACCATTTATATCAGTGTAATGGAGAAACAACGAAGTGAGAGTTTACAAATGTGAATGAAATAGGTCAATAAAATTTTTAAATTTTATGATTATGGTTTTTCTTTAAGTAAATTAAATATTACCTCCAAGTCTAAATTTAAATAAATTTAGTTATTTATTTATTTATAAAAGAAAAAAATGGGCCAATCCATGTCGCGTGCATGTCAGCATGATCCAATCTGTTGTTTGAATGAGCAAGGTATTGGTTGGCCCTTTTTTTGTTGGATCCAAAAATCCCTTACCATATATGGTTATATACTTTTTTTTTTTAATCTTTTAGATTTTTTTTTTTGAGGGTTTTAACCTATGATTTCCGCTCTTGATGATAACTCATTATTATTAGACTAAGCCACCAATTAGTTTTTGGTATAGGCAAAGACTGAACTCTGGGTCTCTTATTAATCTTTTGGATTTGGGTAGGTTAATAAGTTTGATTCCAATTTTGACAAGTTAATCAAATTTACTAGTAAAATTTCTTCTACTTACTAATTGATCATGCTATCATTTTCAAGTAGTTAATGACAACCACTATTCTAATCAATTGGCTATAACTGTGAATTAATATCTTCATAGAGTAATTCTACCGAGGTGTTCTTAAAATTAATACATTTATTTTTGAATCAAAAGCTTTGATTTTGACACTTATCAATAATTCAAATAAATACTAGAAAATAGTGATAGGAAACATTTCTTTAAATGTTGATGGTGTGACAAAATTCAATCTATTTATTCCAAAATGATTGAGTAATTAGAAACTTTGGTAGAGTTACCTTAAAAACTCCCGAGATTCTTAATTAGCATAAGGACTATCATGGTAAAATAAAAAATGCAATTAGGTTTTGAGATGCTCACATATTTTTATCATCTAATTAGAATGAGAAGTGGCTTTAGATACTGTGAGAGCATATCTTGATGAATATTTAGATTTTAGAACTTATACTTTTTTTTTTTTTAGAACTTATACTTGATGAATGTTTAGACACTACAAAAAAACGGACCTCCGGCCGCGTTTTTAAAACGCGGCTACATGACCAAAAACCGTGGCTATAGCCTATAGCCACGTTTTTTTAGGCCACGGTTCCTAATGTGGCCTTAAACCCGTGACTATAGGACTGATGGTCCTATGGCCGCACTTTTTAACCGCGGCCTAAGCCCGGGTCCTATAGCCCCGTTTAAAACGCGGCCTAAGACCGTACCCTTAGGCCGCGTTTAAAACGCGGCCTAAGCCTTTCAACCTTAGGCCGCGTTTTAAACGCAGCCGAAGGGTAAACCTTAGGCCACGTTTAAAACGCAACTCAAGGTTCAATCTTAGGCCGCGTTTAAGAAGTGCGGCCATACCTCCCATTGTGATGGCCTGTTACACTCACTTGGGCCGCATTTTTGAAAACGGGGCTTTAGCCTCACCTTGGGCCGCGTTTTTTATGGCCGCGCCTTAAAAAACGCGGCCCAAGGCCCCCGCGTTTTGTAGTGAGAGGACGAGATATCATAATATATTATATACTATATAATAAAAGTTTGGCTTAAAAGCGGTAATTGTGCCAAGTGACTTCACCAAATTGCATAATTTTTTTTAAAAAAAAATAGATATAATTTTTTTTCATTCTTATTTTCTTATCCTATAATTTCTAAGTTGATAAAAATCTTAATTTGATTACAATCCAAATTCTTCATCTAATTCTTTTTTCTTACATAAATTATATTACTGCACATCAAAAAACATCAACATTATTAGTATTTTTTAGATTTTCAAAAAAAAAAAAAACATAAATTATATTACTACATGTAAAAAAAAACAACATTAATAATTCATATTTTTTAGATTTTAAAAAAAAAAGATATAATATTTTGTTCTTATCTTCTTCTTCTATAAGTTACGCTTCCACAAATTATACTGATACTAGACTTTTTATTTATATTAACTTCTTCAATGTGGAGTGTGTGTGTGTGTATCAAATAAATCATTATAAATACACACCATACGGTTTTATTTCCTTTATTCTTTTCTTCTTCTACCTACAACCTTGCAGGTATGTATTTGTTTACACTAATTTTTTATATATTTGTTTACTCTAATTTTTTCCCATCAAAACGTTTTGTGTATTTTTTGTCTTTTGTTTAACCTAATTTTATTAAGTTTTATCCAATTTAAATGGTTATAATTTGAGAGTTTCATTAAATATACTTAGACATGTTTTTTTTCTTTTTCTTTTTTTGTATATTGTATATGAATTAAACATTTATGACATGGGTTCTAATGGTGATATGTTGTTACACATTTATGCTTAATGTGGTTAGACATGATTTTCTATTATTTTGTATATCATATTTTAATTAGACATTTAGGACATGGGTTCCAATGGTGTTATGTTGCTTCCATCCCTCAATTTGACTTAGAAAACAATCTTATTTATAGCTTATTATTAAGCATGTTTTGATATAAATTTGATGATAAATTATTCTATCTATTTCATTATTTAATTTTATGTAAATTAGAAAGTGTTTTCTTATTTTCTTGATTATGTTGTGCATCGCACGGGCATAATACTAGTTGTCAAGTGTTTTTTATTATCTAAATTAACTCAATTAAATCTTCAAATTGGCAAAATAAATTACCAAATTACATGTGAGAATAAGGTTGTTAGGTGAGAATCTTAATTTGGCAGACAAGAGAGTACAAATATGTTATACATGGGGAAAAACTAACATGCATGCATTTTAGCTTTGATATGAAATTAAATTGATGGAATATATCTAGTCTTTTTGGCGTAAAATCAAATTGCATTGATCACAAAATGGCAAGAAAGGCATGTCAAGCATGAGGTGAATAAGAGGAAGCCCTTTTTTTATTTGGCAGCAAATTGTAATGTAATAATGTACCCTCCATTTTGTTTCCAAAGTCGTTAAATGCTAGAACGTGTTTCCAAAGTTAAAATTAGGCGCATGCCACACTTTTATGTTTTCAATATATGTTTTTGGGGTATAAATACCCTTCATGCATGGCTAGCCCTGCCTGCCCATCTCAATTCTCAATGCCTTTACTATGGCTTTATCCTCAGTTGCTCATATCCCCCCATCTTCCCTTGCCAATCCTCCTATCCATCTGCCCCTTCAAAAAAAAGATTTCAAAAGTGATTACTAGATTGTCACATCGGATCAATGATTTACCAGAAGAAATCCATATTTCAATGATTATAAATAGTACCTTTGATTGGTAGGTATATTCTTTCATGATTAAGAAAAAAATTACTACCACTTTGAATAATGAGGCTTTGCTAATGTTATTGCGTAGTCTTTAATTTTATTCTTAGTTTCTTACCTTTAAAATGAATCGTATGCCAAGTATTCTGTCAACCTTTTTGATTGCCTCTCATTTTTAAGCTAGGCCAATTGAAATTATAGTTCTGATTTTTGGAACTTGCATCTGCATGCCATATGACACAAGCCAATGGGTGCAGAAATTATCATTTCTAATTTAAAAAGTGACCATTTTTTTTTTGCATCTTTGTGTTTTTTTCCCTTATATCTTTTTCTTTCTCAAAAAATTATAGGACCTACTGCAACTTGCAAGTCAACATAAGTTTTCACAAAAAATCTTTTCTGTGATAGTCATTGATTCATTTCCGAATTATTTATCCAAAAAATGGGTGTATTATTTATCTTTGCAGTAATCAGATGAAGATAAGCAGGTGGCTGTGTAGAAACACAAATTCATTCGGTGAACATTGTCACTTGGAGTGGTATGTCATGCTCTATAGTACTCCTAAATTCTGCATATCATTTTTTGTCTCATGTTATTCATTTTGGTTTATATTTATATGTGATTATTTATAATCCACTAGAACAATATGGAGCTTTTACAAACATAAAATCTTCAATACTGGGGTTAGTCCAATAGTATTGACATAGTTATTTTGGGACCCAATTTAGGAGTGAAAAAGGAGTACCATTTGTTATGTACTGACTTGTGCCTTATGTGTCTCATCTATATGGGAAAAATAGAAAATTATTAGTTATTTCTGGAATATCATAAATGTGTACTCCCTCCTCTCACTTGAATTGTGGGTGAGGGATGGCAATTCCTTCTCCCCCCCCCCCCCAGCCACTTGACCCGCTCCTTCCTATTTCGCCCCGCGCGGGTTTTCCACACCCCACAAAGGTGATGGGGAGGGGATGGGGTAGGACGGGGATAGGTTTAGATCTTTTAGACCCAACTCGCCCTGCCTTGTATTGATAAGGTTAAGTTGTAAAATTTTCATACCTTAAAACCATACTATTTAAACAAACATATCATTAACTTTTTTCATTCTACCCAACAAGGTTTTCTGTCTCTTTTTTTTTTTTTTTTTCCTCTAGCAAGGTTGGAAATAAGTTAACAATTTTAACATTTTCTTTTGTCTTTATTATAAAAAAAAAAAAAAAAATTATATACTATTGAATCATTAATTTTGTATTATGAGATTTTTGTTTTTGTTGGAATATTGTCTTGTTAAACACTTTAATAATATTATTTAATTTTTGCTAAAAATTAGTTTGATTTGATGGGATAAATTTATTTGTAATTTTAAGTATATTTTTATTAACAAAACAGGTTTTATTAAAAAAATAATTGTAATAGCTATAGGTAAATTAACAAAAAATAGAGTTTTACAGGGTGAGCGGGTCTTCGCAGGGCCCCAAGGGGCAGGGATGGGGCAAGAAAATTGTCTCTGTCATGTGGGGTGGGATGGGGCAGGAATGGAGTAAGACAAAACCATGCGAGCCGGGGGCAAATACCCATCCTTCGAACCAGCCCCGCCCCATTGCCATCCCTTAGTGGGTTCCACCATAAATTTAATTAGTGAGACCTACAATTATGTGAGAGGAAAGAGTATGCATTTATTGTACTCCGAGAATACTCAATAATTTCCCAAGAAAATATATATTTATTCAATTAAAATGATGTTATTTTAATAACGAAACCTTATCTCAAACCCAAAAGTAAAAAATCTGCATACATATTAATTTCAACCTTTTTAAGTTGCAATCTTTTTTAACAATTTAGGAACTTTGAAGCGTACTCTTTTTTTCTTTTTCCTTTTTCCTTCTTCTTCTTCTCTCTTTTGGTAAGTTTGGACATTCTCTCTTATGATAGGCATTGCCATAATTCTTTGTAGATTGAAAAATTGAACTATTATATTGCTGTTACAGCCATTATTTGTGTCATTGATTCAATTATTTCTTTGCACATTGAAATGCCCCTAGTAACTAGTAAGATACTGTCAAAAAGATGTTTACAAGCAAATTGAAAGAGGGCAGGACTCAATCCTATGAACTCCAATAAGGGAAGGTTGGAATATTATTGTGGGAAATCATTATAGAGAGATCATGCTCTAATATTACAACCAATGCCTACTTCATGTGCTTGGTTTTGAGATGGTCTAAGAATAAATCTATTCATCAGAACATTGAAAACTCCTAGTATTTCATATTTTACTTCTTATAGCGAATCTATTTGTTTACCATTTATTAGTTTCTTGCTCCTAAATCTAATGATCAAAAATTATATTTTTTGGTTATATTTGATAAATGCTGAGGGTAAAACTGAAAACATCAAACTAAGCAAAAATTTGTGTTAAGAATTTTTTTTATTTATCATTCTCTATGTCTGTATGTCATATTTAGACTGCTGAGTGCTGATATGAGAACTACATAAATATTGTATCATTTTTAAACAGGATCCATAATTTGTATGCACTTCAATTTAGTGCTAAAAGTATATAGCTCGTTCTAATCAAATTAGACACATTGATTTCAATTCCACTACATATGGAAACAAGAAAATTTACTTAATTTGTTTGTTTGTTTTTGGGTCATCCTTTCAGCATTGATAATTCCAGCACTTTCACCTAGAGCACAATATAAGGTACACACCATTCAGATATAGCCAGGCGTGATAAGCCCGGAAATCTGTGGAAGAAAGGATCACAACGTCTAAAGCTAAAGCTTTTAAAGATGCGATAAGCTTGGAAATATCATGGATGGAAGGGTCAAATGTCTGAAGTTACGTCCAATAAGTGTGGTAAACCTAGAAAATCAGGCAGAGAAGGAGTCAAAAAGTTAAGAACTACTTAGCCATTGTTGGAATTTGGAAATACTAGTCTTTGTTAAGCGAGGTCCTTCTATTCATCTAACTAAAGTAAGGCCATCAATTGTGGGAAGTGGGATGAAGATCTCTGCAAGCCTCAAACTTAGGTGGAAGATTTATCTCTCTAATTAGCCAGGACCAAAAATTACCAAGCAATTAAGAAAATTTTTGCCACGCCAATGTTGGAGATTCTTTTGTCTAAACCATTTCAAGGATTCATTGTTCAGTTACTTTCAGTAGATAATTGTAGTTTTGAATTGAGTGTCCCTCTCTCTCTCTCTCAAATGCAACATTTATCTCTTATGAATTATGTTGAAAAACTTCTAACTGCTTGCCATCAAATGTTGAATGTGGACCATTATTTCAAATCAAAATTACTATTCTAAAGGGAACTCAGTGACACGTAAAAATTTCTAGTAAAGATAAAAATTGTTTGCTCATTGAAAGTAAAAAAAAATGAAAACATATGTAGCCAAAAATTGTTAAGAGAAATTGGTCTAAATAATTATAAAAATGTGTGGCCAGAAAGAGCCAACATTGTTGGAGAGATTGGTATGGTTTTTGGGTTCATCAATTTGAAGTTTACACATTTATTCACTAAAATTACATATCTGTGAATTATTAATACAGCCATGAGTGTCATAAAACTAGTTTCAAAATTAACAAATCCACATAGGAACATATGATTTTGATTTCTTCATTTTTTAGAGCTAGCATCATAATACTCTAGTTGTATCATTAGTTTGCAAGTGTCTAATATTAATAGAAAAAAGTGTAAACTTTGAGTGACTATTTGGATTCAACATTTTACGTCTGTGTCAGGTGCATTTTGCGTTTCACGCCTTTTTTTTTTTTTTTACTAACTCAGCACCTCTTGCACTGTTTATGGGACAATATGAATAGTGCAAGAAGGCAAGTGAACAATGTTTTCCTTGTGAACAGTACTCTGAAAAAAAAAATTATTGTTTTCAGTTTTCAGCGAAATAAGCTGTATTTAAACAAACCCTAAATTGAAATGAATGAAAAATTATGACACTAAACCCAAAAAAGAAAAAAAAAAGTAAAAAAATGAAAGAGCCTCAGCCTGATCTATGAGTTACACTCAAACTGTTAACTGTAAGCAAAACTGATAAAACCCATAACATTGGGAAGACTAAGAGGGAAACAATGAAGGGGGAAGTTTTTCTTAGGAAGTTTATTTTTTTGTGATAAGCATTGGGTAAGAACTTTGTATTTATCTACTATCTATTGGGGAGATTTTACCAATAGAGTTTTTGTTTTAAATTTTTGTTAATTTATAATTTTAACCTCATTTCTCATGTTTTAGAAATAAGGATTAATTAATTAATTTTTAGAAGTCAAAAGTCGGAAAACAATAATTAACTTTTAAAATCCTTTAAATATATAGAGATAAAGAAGAGATAATAATAACTAGAGGTTACATTTAGTCGGGTATTAAACAATGAAGCCTTTAAGATTGGTACAACTTATCCAAATAGCCTGATAAATTAAAATCTCAATTTTGGGGTCTTCTCAATCAAAGATGGAGAGTTCGAGGTGGAGGTGGGGGTGAGGTCGAGAAGGTAAAATAAACAAGGTCAAGAAGGTTATGTTCTGTTTGGATTAAGAGAGAGGAAGAGGGAGTAGAGTAGAGTTGACCCAAAATTAACTTATTTTTAACCAACTCTACTTCACTTCCCTCTACTCCCCCTCAATACAAACAAGCCTTTAAGGTTATTAAGGTCAAATAATAATATATTATTACCTGAAGAGTTGTTGGAAGAGATCCTATCAAGGCTTCTAGTGAAATCATTAACACGTTTCAGGTGCGTTCAAAAATCATGGTCGATCCGCTACTCTTCTCCAAAACCCTACTTTCATTGCCAAACACCTTCTCCAACAAACAAATGCAAAGTTCCAAACCCAACTCTTTTCTTCGAGAGCTTTGACATAACTATCTTGTCTTTGAACCCTCCTCCTCATCCTGATGATGCTGATCATCATCAAAGAGTACCCATTAATTTGAATTTGAAGAACATTGGAATGAAGAAACATCAATTTTGCGACATGATTGGTTGCATCAATGGTATTATTTGCTTCGGTGGTTACTTCCTTGACGGCTTTCATGGCTTTGTATTATGGAATCCAGCAATCAGAAAATGTAAAACTGTTCGCTATCCCTTACTTCCTGACTATGCTGCCCATCTTCTCCCATCATCAAAACCCTTTAAAACATACCATGCATTTGGTTATGATCAATATTCTAATGACTACAAGGTTGCTAGAACTGGCACTTATCACAAGCTAGATACATCTACCCGAACTTCATTCTTCACAGACTACCGCAATTTTTTTCATGTTTACTCTCTTAATGCTGATTCGTGGACCCAAATAATTGACACCACTATTCATCATTCAAACATTAGGTTGTCTAGTCGTTTTGAAGGATCTTACTTTAATGGAGTTCATTACTGGAACGGTTTCCTTGACTTCGGGCGACACAAACGAACTCGAGCAGGCTTGTGATTGTGAGATAGTTCTAGCCTTTGACATGAGTCGTGATGTGTTTCGAGTAATCAGGTTGCCAGATGAGGTGTTTCGAAAACTAATGTTCCCGGAGGGCGATATGTATGAATAAAGATTTTGCTATGTTCAATGATTGCCTTGCTTTTATTGTATATAAGGATGGACATATTTTGACAGAGAAATACTTTGATATATGGGTGAGGCGTGAATATGGGGTTGAGGATTCTTGGACCAAACAACTTCTTGTAGGACCACTGTTAAGAATTCACAGGCCACTACCATTTTCAAAGAATGGAGAGCTTCTTCAGCTTGGTGACCACTACACCCACAATGCATTGTTACTGTATAACATTGTTTCTCAAGAAATTAAGATTCTTCAACCTACAAGCTTTCCAAAGTCATTCGTCCCAACAAAAGCTATGGTTTACGTGGAGAGCCTTGTTTCATTCGCAGGTCGAAATGTGTTTTAGAGTTATTTTTCCTGAGCTCCTACTTATTTGTATACCATAGGTCTTTATTTTCCTTCTTAAGAAGAATTTTTTTTGTGATTTATGGAAGATAATATCGCATCTTATATGGATGATGGGATTATCTATTCTCTTCAATCTCTAAAATTTGTTGATGCCTTGATGGAACAGTAAATTTTTGTTTTTTTTATGCAATGGAATTGTGATAGTATTTTGGGGAGGTTTGGTTATTGATCTATTTAGAGTGAGGGCTGTTTAAGGGTTTGGGATGACTTTTCTGCAATAATATCTCAGCTATTGCCTGCCTTGATGTCTATTTGTTGTAGGGAAATTCACAAATACTTGGTCACTTTAGGACAGTGAGGGTCCTGTGACAAACTAAGTTTCATATACTTTGATGGAAACCATGGTCAGCGTAGGTAGATGAATATCAATAGATACTAGTATTAGTCATTTTGATTTGCCAGATTCTAAATTTTTAAGATTTCCCATATATAATTAACGCTCTCTGTTTTGCCAATTTTATTCATGGATATGAAATTCCTTGGTAATTTCTGTTAGATCCTAATCTTATCTTTTTCCACAAAACTCATTTCATTGCATTTGAATTCTTAGAAGGTCAGCAGTAATAACTCAAGCTGAAGTAACTGCATGACCAAGAGAACTAGAGAAATTTTATTGTTTTTTTCTTCGTCGCCTTGCCAACTTAAAGTTGGTTTTGGTTTTAACTGACCAAAGGCAAAGGTGGTTAGGTTGAAGACAAGAAATTGAAACAAGATGAAGAATTATACTATAGACTGGACATTGTACCTTGCACATAGCAAAGGCTGCTTTTTTGTAGCAATGCAATGAAAGTTGACCAGTACATCCAACCAGGGCGAATTGCCGGCCCCAATCGGCTTCCCTCCCAACAGTTTCAAGCAAGGTTGTTATATGAGAATCATAATTTGACAGACAGAGATTACAAACATGCTATACATGGGGAAAAAATTACATGCATGCATCTTAGCTTTGGTAAGAAATTAAACAAATGGAATATATGGTTGGCAATTTCTGGACAATCAAATTGCATTGATCATAAAATGGCATGTAAGGCATGTCTAGCATGGGAATCAGAGGGGGCCTTTTTAATTTGGTAGCTAATTGTAATGTAATAACCCCTCTTATTTTTGTTTCCAAAATTGTAATAAATGCTAGATTGTGTTTACAAAATTGACATTTATAGGTGTGTCATGCTTTTAATTTCAGTGTGTTCTAAGGGCATAAATACCCTATATGCTAGCTCTGCCTACCCATCTCAATTCTAAATGCCTTTGCTATGGCTTCATACCCAGTTGCTCATGTTCACTCTGTTTCCCATCTTCCATTGCCAATCCCATCCAATCCTCCTATTTATCCACCCCTTCAAAAATCAAACGTGAATATGATCTCAAAAGAGATTATTGGATTATCAAATCGGATCAATGATTTACCAGAAGAAATCCATATTTCAAAAAGCAGTAAACCCACTATTGAAATGTAAGTACATTTCTGTTATGATTAAGAAAAAAAAAATCCAATATTTCTATGAATTACAATTGATTTTTTCTATTGTTATTGGGATAGCCTTTTATGTTATTCTTACCCCAAAGTGAATGGATTAAACAAATCTTTGCTTTTTCCACGATAGTTCTCCAAATGGCCTCAGGTTTTTCTTTGGGTTGCTATGCCTATCTCAAATTTCTCATGCATCTAGTTTTATAGTCTAAACTCTAAAAATGCTATTTTCCCCCAAAAATGATGGTGCGACATAATGAAAAAAAGAAAAAGGGTACGTAGTGTATATTTTTGGGAAATTGAAGAGTTTTGTTTTGTTTTTGTTTTTTATTATTTTGTTTTTTTTTACCATTCAATCCTTTCGACAAATGGAATTGTTTTTGTTTGTTGGACCACATCAATAATGTCCCAAGTAATGGGCTCAATTTTTTTAATTCTCTTATTTTTAGGCTAGGCCAATTAAAATTGCAGTTCCAATTTTCAAAATTGCATTTGCATGCCATATGGCACAAGCCAGTGTGTGCTGAAATATTGTTTATAATTTATAAATAAATAAATCTTGTTACATACTTCTTGTTGCACAATCCTGCATGCATGATATCGTGTTTTCAAAACACCATTTCAGCTGAAGTGGTATTGTCTGCCTCGTACACATGATGTGTAACCATCATCAATCTTTAAAAAGTGACCATTTCATGCATCTTTGTGTTTTTCCTCCATCTTTTTCTTCCTCAAAAACTCTTGAGAGTAGTTACTGAAACTTGTAAGTGAGTAAGTTGAATTATTTATCCAAAGAATTGGTGTCTGATTCATGTTTGCAGTAATAAGACGAAGATAAACAGGTGATTGTGTAGAAAGACTCATTTGTTCAGGGAAAGAAGAGACCTGCGGAGGTATGTCCTATTCCGTAGTTCTCTTATTAATGTTAAGTTGTTAACTTTAGTGAATCATTTCTTCATATCATTTTTTGTCAACTGTCACATATTGTTCAATTTGGCTTATATTTAGATTCGATTAATTATAATCTACTAGCAGAAAAACAAGGAGCTTTTACATACACAGGATCTTCAAAGCAGGTGCTGGTCCAACAGTGTTTATATAATAAATCTCGGGACCCAATTTAAAAGTGAAAAAGGAATTGCATTTGTTAATTTATAAATGATAATCTTTGAACCTGTTCTGTACTAACTTGTGCCTTATGTGCTTGATTTATGCAGGGAATAATACATTTTTATTCAATAAAAACTCTGTATTAAACTTTTCTTTTTGCTGATCCTCAATATTTAAATTATAAATCTTATATCTAACCCAAAAATAATAATCTATATTAAAAAATAATAGTTGGGTTCCTCAATCTTTTAACTGTGTGGAAGGCTTTCTAATCATTTTATTTTTGTTAATCTAACTCTCTTTTAGGCTTTAGCAGATGAATGCATGCATATGTGACCCTTTTTTAGTTGCAATCTTTTTGAACAAGGCTCTTGAGTTGTACAATACATAGCAAACACTTTAAGTGCAAAAGTGCAATAATTTTTATCTTTTGGTAAGTTTGGACATTCGGTCAGTTGTGATATACATTGTCCTAATTCTTTGTAGACTGAAAAATGAAACTATTATATTGCTATTACAGCAATTATGTGTCTTTGATTTAGTCTATTCACTGAAATGCCCCAAATAAGACACTGTCAAAAATATGTTTACCTATGATGCATTATAGAGCGATTATTTTCTAATTCTATTATGAACTAAAAGCTTGAATATATATTACAATCAATGCCTACTTCATATGCTTAATTGGTTTTGAGATGGCAAGTCTTATAATTAAATCTATTCATCAGAACATCGAAGATTCCTAGTATTTCTTATTTTATTTCTCTTTGTAGCAAATCCATTTTTTTAACATTGATTAGTTTCTTGATCCTAATGATCAACACTTTTTTTTTTTGGTTATATTTGATGAATGCTTGAGGGTGAAAACTGAAAACATCAACCTAAGCACAAAGTTGTATTTAGAAATTTATTTCTCAATCTCTCTGTCATATTTAGACTATTGATCAGAGTACTAGAAAAATATTTTTCTCATTATTTTTTAAACAAGTTTCACAATTTGTATGCACTTCAATTTAGTGCTAACAGTATGTAGCTCGTTTCATTGATTTCAATTCCATTACACATGTCAACACTAAATTTTCTTGCTTCTCATTCTTTCAGCATTGATAATTCTAGTGCTTTCATCTAGAGAACAATATAAGCTACACACCGTTTAGATATAGCCAGGCGTGATAAGCCCGGAAATCCATGGAAGAAGGGATCACAATGTCTAAAGCAAAAGCTTTTAAAGACGCGATAAGCCTGGAATACAATGGAAGGGAGGATCAAATGTCTGAAGCTATGGCCTACGGGTTTGGTAAAATTAGAAAATATGGATGAGAAGGCAAAAATATTTGACAAGCCTCAAGAATACAGCCATGTTAAGAACTACTTAGCCGTTATTGGAATTCGGAAATACAAGTGTTTGTTTGAGCAAGGTCCTTTGATTAATCTAAACTAAAGTAAGGCCTTCAATTGAAGTGGGATGAAGATTTCTGCAAGCCTCGAACTTAGGTAGAAGATTCATCTCTCTATTTAGCCAAGGCCAAAAATTAGCAAGCAATTAAGAAACTTTTTGCCACGCCAATGTAGTAGATTCTTTTGTATCAACCATTTCATGGATTCATTTTCAATAGACAATTGTAGCTTTGAATTGACTCTCTCTCTCTCTCTCTCTCTTCAATGCAACATTTCTCTTATGAATTATGTTGAAGAAACTACTAACTGTGCGTAATCTGGACTTGCATCAAATGTTGAATGTGGACCATTATTTCAAAGCAAAATTTCTATTCTAAAGGGAACTCAATGATACGTAGAAATTTCTAGTAATAAAGATAAAAATTGATTGCTCATTGAAAGTCAAAAACAGGAAAGCTTAAGCATATGTAGCCAGAAATTGTTAGAGAGATTGGATCTGTAAATCATCGTAAAGGAATTTTGAGATTGAAAATTTGATCTCAAAATTTTGGGGATTGACCTTTAATAAAAAAAATATTGAAAAATTCTTAATATGACAAATTGACAATTAATTAGCACTAAGATGAAGATATAATTCTAAACTTTTGCCAACGGGGGCTTGGCTCAGCTGGTAAGGTTCGGTCACTTCGTCTAACCCACCTAGGATCGAATCTCGCTGCCAGCAGGCTTTCGTTGGTGGGCATCCTTAGTGAGAGTTAGCCCCCTCACACAGTGTGGTCACCCACCTGGCGCCCTACCCGCGGATTTAATATAACCATAAACACCCCATTCTTTTCAACCCAAAAAAAAAAAAAAAAAAAAAAATTCTAAACTTTTTGAGACACAAATATAATTCTAAACTTAAATTCACTACATCAAACAATGAATTTAAGAAATCTGAATTTTTGAATTTCAAATACTTTTGAGCATATGAATGAGCAAACAAGAGATTTTCAATCAATAAACATTATTACATCAAAAATCCAAATTTACGTTCGTAAAGACAATAATATTCCATATAAGGGAAGAACAACCACTGAAAGGAGGCTTCAATTAATTGAAGATTTTTTAAAGGGTATTTTTTTTGAGAAAATTATAAAGGGTAAATTTAAGTATGTATATATATATATATATATAAGGTTTTCCAATTAAATTCAAACACGTGTTGCATTAATCAATATAAACAATGTTATTTTTTTAGAGAGTTTCAACTTACGGTGTCCACCTCTGATGATTGTGTTCTTTATCATTAGAACAAGACAACAATTGGTTTTTTTGTGTAGGCTAAACCTTAGATCTCTTATTCAACTATAAAAGACTTTATCAGTTGATTTAATTAGAACCCACTATAAATAATCTTATATCTTTCAAAAATAATTGAATTCAATACAGCTACCAGTTTGGATTTAATTAAAGAACCTACTATTATGTACCTAAGAGCTAAGAAATTGTACCTAAGTTTCATCCTTTTATTAATTCCTAAAATTATATATATTTATTCTGAAATAAGAAGATTGGATTTTAGCACCTCATCAATAGTTTAAAAGATATTAAAATAGTACTACCAAATGTATATTTAAATGTTGATGACGTGACAAAAATCAATCCATTTATTTCATAGTGATTGAATGTTTAGAAACTTTATGGTTGTATTATCCTAAAAACGCTTGAGATTCTTATAAGTATGAGGATTGTCATGATAAAATCTAAACTGCAGTTAGGTTTTGAGACACTAACATATTTTATCATTTATTTAGCATGAGAAGTATGTTATAGTGAGCGTGTACCTGATGAATATTTTAGAAGAAAAGCTTTTATCGAGAATTTTCTGTTATCCATATCTACAGGATTTATATCTCTTAGTTGGCAAAATAAATTACCAATTACAAGTTAGAAATTCTAAAAAAAAAACTACTAGTTAGAATAAGGTTGTTATATGAGAATCATAATTTGGCAGACAAGAGATTACAAACATGCTATACACGAGGAAAAACTAACACACATGCATCTTAGCTTTGGGTAAGAAATTAAACAAATGCAATTTATGGTTGGCCATTTCTGGACAATCAAATTGCATTAATCATAAAATGGCATGTAAGGCATGTCTAGCATGGAAATCAGAGGGGGCCTTTTTAATTTGGTAGATAATTCTTCTTCTTTTTTCTTTTCTTTTTTTGAGAAAGTTTGGTAGATAATTCTAATGTAATAAAACTCCCCTTATTTTTGTTTCCAAAATTGCAATAAATGTTCGATTATGTTTCCAAAATTGACAATAATACACATGTCATGCCTTTTATTTTCAGTATGTGTTCTTGGGGCATAAATACCCTTCATGGCAAGCCCTGCCTACCCATCTCAATTCTCAATGCCTTTACTATGGCTTCATACCCAGTTGCTTATGTTCCCTTTGTTTCACATCTTCCATTTCCAATCCCATCCAATCCTCCTATTTATCCGCACCTTCAAAAATCAAACACTAATATGATCTCAAAAGAGATTACTGGATTGTCAAATCGGATCAGTGATTTACCAGAAGAAATCCATATTTCAAGAAATATTAAACCTATCATTGAAATGTAAGTGCATTTCTTTTTTGATTAAGAAAGAATTTCCAATACTTCTATGTATAACAAGTTCTCTTTTTTGCTATTGTTATTGGGATAGTCTTTTTATGTTATTCTAGTTTTTGAGTCTAAACTCTAAACGTTCTGTTTTCCCCCCCAAAAATGATGCTGTGCCATAATGAAAAAAATGTACCGTAGTGTGTATTTTTGGGAAACCTAGTTTCATTCCTTTTGACTAATGGAACTGTTTTTGTTCGTTAGACCGGGTTCGACCATATCAATAATGGCCTATATAATTTGCCCAACTTTTTAATTCTCTCCCATTTTTAGGCTAGGCCAATTAAAATTGCAGTTCCAATTTTCAGAAATTGCAATGTATGCCATATGGCACAAGCCAATGTGTGCTGAAATATTGTTTATAATTTAAAAAGAACTAAATCTTGTTACGCACTTCTTATTGCACACTCTTGTATGCGTGAAATCGTGTTTTCGAAACACTATTTCAGCTGACATGGTATTTTGTGTCTCGTACACATGATGTGTAATTATCACCAGTCTTTAAAAAGTGATCATTTTATGCACCTTTGTGTTTTTCCTCAATGTTTTTCTTCCTCAAAAACTCTTGACAGTAGTTACTGAAACTTGTGAGTAAGTCAACACTACAAATCTTTTGTGCGATCAAATAATAAATTATTTATCCAAAGAATTGGTGTATGATTCTTGTTTGCAGTAATAAGACGAAGGTAAACAGGTGTTTGTGTAGAAAGACTCATTTGTTCAGGGAAAGAAGAGACCTGCGGAGGTATGTCCTATTCCGTAGTTCTCTTATTAATGTTAAGTTGTTAACTTTAGTGAATCATTTCTTCATATCATTTTTTGTCAACTGTCACATATTGTTCAATTTGGCTTATATTTAGATTCGATTAATTATAATCTACTAGCAGAAAAACAAGGAGCTTTTACATACACAGGATCTTCAAAGCAGGTGCTGGTCCAACAGTGTTTATATAATAAATCTCGGGACCCAATTTAAAAGTGAAAAAGGAATTGCATTTGTTAACTTATATGTGATAATCTTTGAACATGTTCTGTACTAACTTGTGCTTTACGTGCTTGATTTATGCAGGAATAATACATTTTTATTCAATAAAAACTCTATATTAAATTTTTTTTTTGATGATCCTCAATATTTAGACTATAAATCTTATCTCTAACCCAAAAATAATAATCTATATTAAAAAATAATAGGTGGGTTCCTCAATCTTCTAACTCTATGGAAGGCTTTCTAATCATTTTATTTTTTGTTAATCTAACTCTCTTTTAAGCTTTAGCAGATGAGTGCATGCATATGTGACCCTTTTTTAGTTCCAATCTTTTTGAACAAGTTAGGCTCTTTAGTTGTACAATAATAGCAAACACTTTGAAGTGCAATAATTTTTATCTTTTGGTAATTTTGGACATTCGGTCTTGTGAAATGCATTGTCCGAATTCTTTGCACCCAAATAAGACACTGTCAAAAATAATTTTTCTCAAGGTTTCTTACAACCATTCTGTGCCTTTGATATAGTTATTTCTATTCATTGAAATGCCCCAAATAAGACACTGTCAAAAATATGTTTACCTGTAATGCAAGTTTAAAGAGAGCAGGACTCCTTTCTATGAACAACTATAATTAAGTAAGAGAAGGTTAGAATATTGTTATTGGAAAGCAATATAGAGCTATTATTTCTAACTCTATTATGAACTAAATGCTTAAATCCATTCATCAGAACATCAAAGATTCCTAGTATTTCTTATTTTACTTCTCTTTGTAGCGAATCCATTTTTTTAACATTGATTAGTTTCTTGATCCTAATGATCAACACTTATTTTTTTGGTTATATT
This sequence comes from Quercus robur, assembly GCF_932294415.1. Lineage (NCBI taxonomy): Eukaryota > Viridiplantae > Streptophyta > Magnoliopsida > Fagales > Fagaceae > Quercus > Quercus robur. Next base: position 67,822,598 of record NC_065537.1, read on the forward strand.
TGATGAATGCTTGAGGGTGAAAACTGAAAACATCAACCTAAGCACAAAGTTGTGTTTAGAAATTTTTTTCTCAATCTGTGTCATATTTAGACTATTGAATAGAGTACTACATAAATATTTTTCTCATTATTTTTAAACAAGATTCACAATTTGTATACACGTCAATTTAGTGCTAACAGTATGTAGCTCGTTTCATTGATTTTAATTCCATTACATATGTCAACACTAACTTTTCTTTTTTCTCATTCTTTCAGCATTGATAATTCTAGTGCTTTCATCTAGAGAACAATATAAGCTACACACCGTTTAGATATAGCCAGGCGTGATAAGCCCGGAAATCTATGGAAGAAGGGATCACAATGTCTAAAGCAGAAGCTTTTAAAGACGCGATAAGCCTGGAAATACCATGGAAGGAGGGATAAAATGTCTGAAGCTATGGCCAATGGGTTTGGTAAAACTGGAGATTATGGCTAAGAAGGCAAAGATATTTGACAAGCCTTAAGAATACAGCCACGTTAAGAACTACTTAGCCGTCATTGGAATTTGAAAATACAAGTGTTTGTTTGAGCAAGGTTGTCCTTCGATTAATCTAAACTAAAGTAAGGCCAATTGTGGGAAGTGGGATGAAGATTTCTGCAAGTAAGCCTTGAACTTAGGTAGAAGATTCATCTCTCTATTTAGCCAAGGCCAAAAATTAGCAAGCAATTAAGAAATTTTTTGCCACGCCAATGTAGTAGATTGTTTTGTATCAACCATTTCATGGATTCATTTTCAGTAGATAATTGTAGCTTTGAATTGACTCTCTCTCTCTCTCTCTGTGCATAATCTGGACTTGCATCAAATGTTGAATGTGGACCATTATTTCAAACAAAATTACTATTCTAAAAGTGAATTCAGTGAAACGTAGAAAAAAAAAAAATATATATATATATATATATCTATTTGGTTAAACGACGCATGATATTAAACTAAGGAACAATAAGTCTATTACAAACATGGCCACCTTTGTCCATAGCCACCAAATCAACCACCACAGATGGTGGATTACACAGAAAAAAGGTGGTCTAAAGTAAACTCAGCTGCCATCCTAGCTAATCTGTCAGCACAGCTATTAGCCTATAAACGGAGAAATTTCTACTAATAAAGATAAAAATTGTTTGCTCATTGAAAGTCAAAAACTTGAAAAACATATGTAGCCAAAAATTGTTAGAGAGATTGGATCTGTAAATCATCGTAAAGGAATCGGGACCAAAATTTGATCGCAAAATTTTGGGGATGATACCTTTTATAATAATAAAAAAAAATTCTTAATATGACAAATTGACAATTAATTAACAATGAGATGAAGATATAATTCTAAACTTTTTGAGAAACTGATATAATTAGAAACTTAAATTCACTACATCAAACAACGAATTTAAGAAATCTTAATTTCAAATACTTGCGAGCATATTAATGATCAAACAAGACATTTTCAATAGATAAACATTATTACATCTGAAACCTAAATCTAAGTTTGCAAAGACAATAATATTCCATATAAGGGAAGAACGGCCAGTGAAAGGAGGCTTCAATTGATTGAAGATTCTTTTAAAGGGTATATTTTTTATGAGAAAATTATAAAGGGTAAATTTAAAGTACATATATAAGGTTTTCCAATTAAATTCAAGCATGTGTTGCATTAACCAATAAATTATAAACAATGTTATTTATTTAGTGAGTTTCAACATTGGTGTCAGCTTCTAATGATATGATTGTGCTTTTTATCATCAGACCAATACACTAATCGATTTTTGATGTAGATGGGGATTGAACCATGGATCTCTTATTTAATCATTAAAAACTTTATCAATTGAGCTAATTGGAACCCACTGTAAATGATGATATATCTTTAAAAAATAATTAAATTCAGTATAGCTACCTGTTTGGATTTAATTAAAGAACCTAATATCATGTACCTAAGAAATTGTACCTAAGTTTCATCTTTTTATTAATTCCTAAAATTATATATATGTTATGAGATAAGAAGAGTGGATTTTAGCACCTCAACAATAATTTAAATTAAAAGCTATTAAAATAGTACTACTAGCAAACGTATGTTTAAATGTTGACAACTTGACTCCATTTATTTCGAAGTGATTGAATATTTAGAAACTTTATGGTTGAATTATCCTAAAAACTCTTGAGATTCTTATATGTATGAGAATTATCATGGTAAAATCTGAACTATAGTTAGGTTTTGAGACACTAACATATTTTTCATTTATTTAGCATGAGAAGTATGTTATAGTGAGCGTGAGTGTACTTGATGAATATTTTAGAAGACAAGCTTTTATCAAGAATTTTCTATTATCCATATCTACAGGATTTATATCTCTAAATTGGCAAAATAAATGGCCAATTACAAGTTAGAATAATGTTGTTATATATTAGAATCATAATTTGACTGACAAGAGATTACAAACATACTATACATGAGGAAAAACTAACATACATGCATCTTTTTTTTATTATTATTTTTTTTAATTTTTTTATACAAGATAGAATTTCTACTTTAACCTAATCTAAGTGTATATGTGAGTGAAACTCCTTCTTAAAGACTTAAACCCCGACTCTTACCCCCACACCCCACAAACACTTATACTTGTGGAGTACTGACCACCTCATCAAGGATGTGCGGTGGTACATGCAGTTTAGCTTTGGGTAAGAAATTAAACAAATGCAATAAATGCTTAGCCATTTATGGATAATCAAATTGCATTGATCATAAAATGGCATGTAAGGCATGTCTAGCATGGGAATTAGAGGGGTCTTTTTAATTTGGTAGCTAATTGTAATATAATAAACTGTTCTTATTTTTGTTTCCAAAATTGCAATCAATGCTAGAATGTAATAAACTCTCCTTACTATTCTAAAAGGGAATTCAGTAACACTTAAAAATTTCTAGTAAAGATAAAATTGTTGCTCACTGAAATTCAAAAACATGAAAACATATGTAGCCAGAAATTGTGAGAGAGATCGGTCTAAATCATTGTAAAGGAATTTGGGGCCAAAAAATTGATCTCAAACTTTTGGGGACGAGACCTTTAATAAAAATAAAAATAAATTCTTAATATGAAAAATTGACAATTAATGTACACTAAGATGAAGATATAATTCTAAACTTAAATTCACTACATCCAAAAATGAATTTAAGAAATCTAAATTTCAAATACTTGTGAGCATATCAATGATTAAACAAGAGGTTTTTAATCGATAAGCATTATGCCATTTGAAATCAAAATCTAAGTTCCCAAAGAAGGGATCCAAATGTCTAATGCTAAAGCTTTTAAAGACATGATAAGCCCATAAATACCGTGGATGGAGGGTTGGAATCAAATGTCTGAAGACTGAAGCTATATGTGTGATGATGAAATTGGAAAATCTACAAAAGAGGGTTCAAAAACATTTGACAAGCCTCGAGCCTCAAGCCTCAAGCCTACAACCATGTAAAGAACTACTTATCCATTGTTGAAAATTCATAGGGGACGTTTGGTTTGTTGTGATGTGCCATCAATGTAACATTAAGGTTTTTGGTTTATTTTATAATTTCTAACAATACCATAATTCAAAATTACAAAATATTTCACATCATTTTAATCTCATCACCTTCCTAAATAATTTAATTTTGTTTTGAGAATATATTAATGTAAAACTACAATAACGTAATATTATGGCGTAATGTAATATCACGGCGAACCAAACGCCCCCTAAGTGTTCGTTAGAGTGAAGTACTCATATTCATCTAGCTAAAGAATGGCTATCATTTGTGGGAAATGGGACGAAGATTTCTGCAACCCTCAACCCTAGGTGGAAGAACCTTTTCTCTAAATAGCCATTATACGAAATTTACCAAGCAATTACGAAATTTTAGCTGTGCCAATGCTAAGATTCATTTGTATTAACTATATCCATGGTTCTTGTTCAGTAGATGATGCATACAAATTGTAGTTTTTTTTTTCTTCCCTAAGCGAATGTGATGCTTTGTCACATAAATGTTATTGAAGTTTTGGAAGGGCTCTCATTCTCTCATGCAACTTTGAGACAAATAATTTTGCTACGTACAACTTGCCACTTCAGCAAGTTGTTGATAAAAGTTGTGTCGATTGCAAATTGGTTTGTTGTAGGTGAGATTCGAACCTAGGTCCCTCATTTAAGGATAAGAGACTTTATTAATTGAATGAACTAAAACTTAAACATGTTATGTATTTATAAAATCAACTTATGGATCAAATCGCACGTTACTAAAGTTACATAGAAAAATTGAAGTCTTTTTTTTTTAGAGTTTCAATTTATGACGTTTACTCTTAATAATAAGAATTTATCATTAGACTAAAATGTTAATCGGTTTTTAGTGATAAAAATCTTTACTAGTTAAGCTAATTGGAACTTACAAAAAATTGAAATTAGTTCAATTAGGAAAATTGAAGTTAATCCAACAAATGGTTTGATTATAAAATGCTTACAAAGCAGTGTAATAATAATAATCATTTTAAAAAAAAATTATTATTATTATTAGAACCACATAAAATAAATAAATATCCTATCTACGTTTTTGTCCTATGTTTAAAAGTTACTACCGGAGTTTATAAAACAGATATAATATAATAAGATTTGTAATATTCTTAATAACATTTATTTATTACTTGAAGTATGGTAAGAAAAGAGTGAGACCAAGAGGCAGGGAGTGATTGTTATATAAGTAGATTAAATATTACCTCCAAGTCTAAAATTAAAGAAATTGAGTTTTTTTTTTTTTTTCAAAAAATGAAAAATAAAATAAAATGAAAACATGTCAATCCATGTGACCCATATGTCAACCTAATCCAATCCGTTGTTTTAATGAACCAGGTATGGGTTGGCCCATTTTTTACTAATCCACAAATCCCAAATCTATACCCCTTTTAATCTTTTGGATTTGTGTGGGTTAACAAGTCTGGTTCCAAAATTTTGACAGGTCAATCAAATTTTTCTGTTAAAAATCTTCTACTAACCAATTGACCATGCTGTCATTTTCAAGCAATTGATGACGACCTCAATTCTAGTCAATTGCTATGAGGACTTTAAATTAAGATTTTCTTGGGATTTTGGAACTCTATATATTTATTTTGCAACAAGAAGATTGGATTTTAATACCTTATCAATAATGTAGATATTAAAACAATAATAACGAACATTTGTTTAAATGTTGATGGCATGGCAAAATTGAACCCATTCATTCCAAAGTGATTGAATATTTAGAAACTTTATTGTTGAATTATCCTAAAAGAAAATTGAGATTCTTAGTATGAGGATTATCATGATAAAGTCTAAACTATAGTTAAGTTTTGAGACGCTAACATATTTATCTTCTATTTAGTATGAGAAGTAAGTTAAAGTGAGCGTGTACTTGATGAATATTTTAGAAGACATGCTTTTATCAAGAATTTTCTATTATCCATAAATCTCTAAAATTGAAAAAATAAATTACTAATTACAAGTTAGAATAAGGTTGGTTATATGAGAAAACAAGAGATTACAAACATGCTATACATGGGGAAAAACTAACATGCATCATCTTAGGCTTTGGTAAGAAATTAAAGAAATGGAAAATATGGTTGGCCGTTTTTGGACAATCAAATTGCAATGATCATAAAATGGCATGTAAAGCAAGTCTAGCATGGGAATTGGAGGGCTCCTATTTAATTTGGTAGCTAATTGTAATGTAAAAATCCCCCCTTATTTTTGTTTCCAAAATTGCAATAAATGCTGGATTGTGTTCCCAAAATTGACAATAATAGGCGTGCCATGCCTTTTATTTTCAATATGTGTTCTTGGGGCATAAATACCCTTCATGGCTAGCCCTGCCTACTCATCTCAATTCTCAATGCCTTTGCTATGGCTTCATACCCAGTTACTCATGTTCCCTCTGTTTCACATCTTCCATTTCCAATCCCATCCAATCCTCCTATTTATCCGCCCCTTCAAAAATCAAACACAAATATGATCTCGAAAGAGATTATTGGATTGTAAAATCGGATCAATGATTTACCAGAAGAAATTTGTTTTTCAAGAAAAAGTAAACCCAATATTGAAATGTAAGTGCATTTATTTTATGATTAAAAAAAAAAAAATTCTAACACTTTTGTGAATAACAAGTTTTTTTGCTATTGTTATTGGGTAGTCTTTTATGCTATTCTTACCCTAAAGTGAATGGGTTAAACAAATCTTCGTTTTTCCACGATAGTTCACTAAATGGCCTTGGGTTTTTCTTTGGGCTGCTATGTCTGTCTCAAATTTCTCATGCATCTAACTTTTTAGTCTAAAATCTAAAAGTTTCTCTGCTATTTCCCCTAAAATGATGGTGTGCAATAATGAAAAAAGTACTCTGTATGTGTTTTCAAAACACCATTTCAGCTGAAGTGGTATTGTCTGACCCGCACGCATGATGTGTAATTACCATCACTCTTTAAAAAGTGACCATTTCGTGCATTTTTGTGTTTTTTCCCATTTTTTCTTTCTCAAAATCTCTCGAGATTAGTTTTATGCAATCAAATTATGAATTATTTATCCAAAGAATTGGTGTCTGATTTATGTTTGCAGTAATAAGATGAAGATAAACGGGTGTTTGTGTAGAAAGATTCATTTGTTCAGGGAAAGAAGAGACCTGCGGAGGTATGTCCTATTCCGTGGTTCTCTTATTAATGTTAAGTTGTTAATTTTAGTGTATCATTTCTTCGTATCATTTTTTGTCAATTGTCACATATTGTTCAATTTGGCTTATATTTAGATTTGATTAATTGTAATCTACTTGTAGAAAAATATGGAGCTTTTACATACACAGGATCTTCAATGCAGGGGCTGGTCCGACAGTGTTTATATCATAAATCTTGGGAGCCAATTTAAAAGTGAATAAGGATTGCATTTGTATACTTATATATGATAATCTTTGAACCTGTTCTGTACTAAGTTGTGCCTTACGTGCTTGATTTATGCAGGGAAAAATACATTTTTATTCAAAAAAACTCTATATTAAAATTGTTTTTGGGGATGATCCTCAATATTTAAATTATAAATCTTATCTCTAACCCAAAAATAATAATCTATATTAAAAAAATAATAGGTGGGTTCCTCAATCTTCTAACGGTATGGAAGGCTTTCTAATCATTTTATTTTTGTTAATCTAACTCTCTTTTAGGCTTTAGCAGTTGAGTGCATGCATATGTGACCCTTTTTTAATTGCAATCTTTTTGAACAAGTTAGGCTCTTTAGTTGTACAATATATAGCAAACACTTTGAAGTGCAGTAATTTTTATCTTTTGGTAAGTTTGGACATTTGGTCAGTTGTGATATACATTGTCCTAATTCTTTGTAGACTAAAAAAATGAAACTATTATATTGCTATTACAGCAATTATGTGTCTTTGATTTAGTCTATTCATTGAAATGCCCCAAATAAGACACTGTCAAAAATATGTTTACCTATGATGCATTATAGAGCGATTATTTTCTAATTCTATTATGAACTAAAAGCTTGAATATATATTAAAAACAATGCCTACTTCATATGCTTGGTTTTGAGATGGCAAGTCTTATAATTAAATCTATTCATCAGAACATCGAAGATTCCTAGTAGTTCTTATTATACTTCTCTTTGTAGCGAATCCATTTGTTTAACATTGATTAGTTTCTTGATCCTAATGATCAACACCTTTTTTTTTTTTTTGGTTATATTTGATGAATGCTTGAGGGTGAAAACTGAAAACATCAACCTAAGCACAAAGTTGTGTTTAGAAATTTCTTTCTCAATCTCTCTGTCATATTTAGACTGTTGATCAGAGTACTACATAAATATTTTTCTCATTATTTTTTAAACAAGTTTCACAATTTGTATGCGCTTCAATATAGTGCTAACAGTATGTAGCTCGTTTCATTGATTTCAATTCCATTACATATGTCAACACTAAATTTTCCTTTTTCTCATTCTTTCAGCATTGATAATTCTAGTGCTTTCATCTAGAGAACAATATAAGCTACACACCGTTTAGATATAGCCAGGCGCAATAAGCCCGGAAATCCAAGGAAGAAGGGATCACAATGTCTAAAGCAGAAGCTTTTAAAGACGCGATAAGCCCGGAAATACCATGGAAGGAGGGATAAAATGTCTGAAGCTATGGCCTATAGGTATGGTAAAACTGGAAATTATGGCTGAGAAGGCAAAGATATTTGACAAGCCTCAAGAATACAGCCACGTTAAGAACTACTTAGCCGTCATTGGAATTTGGAAATACAAGTATTTGTTTGAGCAAGGTTGTCCTTCGATTAATCTAAACTAAAGTAAAACCATCAATTTTGGGAAGTGGGATAAAGATTTCTGCAAGTAAGCCTCAAACTTAGGTAGAAGATTCATCTCTCTATTTAGCCAAGGCTAAAAATTAGCAAGCAATTAAGAAAATTTTTGCCACGCCAATGTAGTAGATTGTTTTGTATCAACCATTTCATGGATTCATTTTCAGTAGATAATTGTAGCTTTGAATTGACTCTCTCTCTCTCTGTGCGTAATCTGGACTTGCATCAAATGCTGAGTGTGGACCATTATTTCAAACAAAATTACCATTCTAAAAGGGAATTCAAGTCTATTACAAACATGGCCAGCTTTGTCCATAGCCACCAAATCAACCACCACAGACGGTGGATTACACAAAAAAAGGTGGTCTAAAGTAAACTCAGCTCCCATCCTAGCTAATCTGTCAGTACAGCTATTAGCTTCCCTATAAATGGAGAAACATCTAGTAATAAAGATAAAAATTGCTTGCTCATTGAAAGTCAGAAACATGAAAACATATGTAGCCAAAAATTGTTATAGAGATTGGATCTATAAATCATCGTAAAGGAATTTGGGACCAAAATTTGATCGCAAAATTTTGGGGAAGAGACCTTTTATAAAAAATAAAATAAAATAAAATAAAAATCTTAATATGACAAATTGACAATTAATTAACACTGAGATGAAGATATAATTCTAAACTTTTTGAGAAATAGATATAATTAGAAACTTAAATTCACTACATCAAACAACGAATTTAAGAAATCTGAATTTCAAATTCTTGAGAGCATATGAATGATCAAACAAGACATTTTCAATAGATAAACATTATTACATCTGAAACCTAAATCTAAGTTTGCAAAGACAATTATATTCCTTATAAGGGAAGAACAGCCAGTGAAAGGAGGCTTCAATTGATTGAAGATTTTTTTAAAGGGTATATTTTTTATGAGAAAATTATAAAGGGTAAATTTAAAGTACATATATAAGGTTTTCCAATTAAATTCAAGCACGTGTTGAATTAACCAATAAATTATAAACAATATTATTTATTTAGTGAGTTTCAACATTTGGTGTCAGCTTCTAATGATATAATTGTGCTCTTTATCATCAGACTAATATATTAATTAGTTTTTGGTGTAGACGGGGACTAAATCCTAGATCTTTTATTTAACCATTAGAAACTTTATCAATTGAGCTAACTGGAACCTACTATAAACGATGATTTATCTTTCAAAAATAATTAAATTCAATATAGCTATCTGTTTGGATTAATTAAAGAACCTAATATTATGTACCTAAGAAATTGTATCTAAGTTTCATCTTTTTATTAACTCTTAAAATTATATATATTTATTTTGAGATAAGAAGAGTGGATTTTAGCACCTCAACAATAATTTAAATTAAAAGCTATTAAAATAGTACTACTAGCAAACGTATGTTTAAAAGTTGACAGCTTGACAAAAATCAATCCATTTATTTCGAAGTGATTGAATATTTGGAAACTTTATGGTTGAATTATCCTAAAAACTCTTGAGATTCTTATAAGTATGAGAATTATCATGGTAAAATCTAAACTGCAGTTAGGTTTTGAGACACTAACATATTTTTCATTTATTTAGCATGAGAAGTATGTTATAGTGAGCGTGTACTTCATGAATATTTTAGAAGACAAGCTTTTATCAGGAATTTTCTATTATCCACATCTACAGGATTTATATCTCTAAATTGGCAAAATAAATTACCAATTACAAGTTAGAATAAGGTTGTTATATACTAGAATCATAATTTGACAGACAAGAAATTACAAACATACTATACATGAGGAAAAACTAACATACATGCATCTTAGCTTTGGGTAAGAAATTAAACAAATGCAATATATGGTTGGCCATTTCTGGATAATCAAATTGCATTGATCATAAAATGGCATGTAAGGCATGTCTAGCATGGGAATTATTTTTAATTTGGTAGCTAATTGTAAAATAATAAACTCTCCTTATTTTTGTTTCCAAAATTGCAATAAATGCTAGAATGTAATAAACTCTCCTTACTATTCTAAAAGGGAATTCAGTAACACTTGAAAATTTCTAGTAAAGATAAAATTGTTGCTCATTGAAATTCAAAAACATGAAAACATATATAGCCAGAAATTGTTAGAGAGATTGGTCTAAATCATAGTAAAGGAATTTGGGACCTAAAAATTGATCTCAAAATTTTGGGGATGAGACCTTTAATAAAATAAAAATAAATTCTTAATATGAAAAATTGGCAGTTAATGTACACTGAGATGAAGATATAATTCCTAACTTAAATTCACTGCATCCAACAATGAATTTAAGAAATCTGAATTTCAAATACTTGTGAGCATATGAATGATTAAACAAGAGGTTTTTAATCGATAAACATTATGGCATCTGAAATCAAAATCTCAGTTCCCAAAGAAGGGATCCAAATGTCTAATGCTAAAGCTTTTAAAGACATGATATGCCAATAAATACCATGGATGGAGGGTTGGAATCAAATGTTTGAAGACTGAAGCTATGTGTGTAATGAAATTGGAAAATCTACAAAAGAGGGTTCAAAAACATTTGACAAGCCTTGAGCCTCAAGCCTACAGCCATGTCAAGAACTACTTATCCATTGTTGAAAATTTATAGGGGGCATTTGGTTTGTTGTGATGTGTCCTTAGTGTAATATTAAGGTTTTTGGTTTATTTTATTTTTTCTAACATTATCATAATTCAAAATTATAAAATATATCGCATCATCTTAATCTCATCATATTCCTAAACAATGTAATTTTGTATTATTGTATTGAGATTATATTAATGTAAGATTACAATAACGTCATATTATGGCATAATGTAACATCACGGCGAACTAAACGCCCCTAAGTATTTGTTAGAGTGAGGTACTCATATTCATCTAGCTAAAGCATGGCCATCATTTGTGGGAAATGGGAAGAAGATTTCTGCAAGCCTCAGCCCTAGGTGGAAGAAGCTTTTCTCCAAATAGTCATTATTCCAAAATTTCCAAGCAATTACGCCAATGCTAAGATTCATTTGTATTAACTATATATATGTGTGTATCCATGGTTCTTGTTCAGTAGATAATGCATACAAATTTTAGTTTTTTCCCCCCTTAAGTGAATGTGATGCTTTGTCACATAAAATTTATTGAAGTTTTGGAAGGACTCTCATTCTCTCATGCAACTTTGAAACAAATAACTCTGCTACGTACAACTTGCCACTTCAGCAAGTTATTGAAAAAAGTTGTGTCTATAGCAAAATTGGTTTGCTATAGGTGAGATTCGAACCTAGATCCCTCATTCAAGGATAAAAAACTTTACTAATTAAATTAACTAAACTTACACATGTCTATATATTTATAAATCAACTTATGGATGAAATCGCATGCTACTAAGTTACATAGAAAAATTGAAGGTTTTTTTTTTTTTTTTTTTGGAGAGAATTTCAATCTATGGTGTAAGGGCACGATTTGCTCCCAAAGCCCAAATGAAAGGTCAATGGCTCAAAAAGCCCAAAACAATAAATTTGTAGAGAGTGGGCTTGAAACTGAACTTTCAATGAGTTAAGTCGACAATAATCACAGTAGGTTAGTTGTTACTGGAAAGTATAAAACAAACAGTTTTGGACAAGAAAAGTCCTCGGCCAAGTTCGAGGAAGGTTTTTTTTAATATATTTCTCTTAGACTTATACAAAATTACAGTTCTTAAGTCTACAGTGATTTTTCTATCTATTATATGATGATCCCCTTGTAATGGCATTTTCTTCTTTATATTTCCCTTCCTTACTTCATCCCAACCCTCCACGTGTAGATCAGATTGCTGGCTTTGATATTTATCCCATCAACACCTTCCTAAAGTCTTTGTGGGTAGCTGTAAGGCTGAATGTTACTTTTCAGGTATCACCTCCACATTAATGCGGCCAGGAGGTTAGTTGTAAAGCATTCAATGCGGTGGTAGCAGCTTTCTTTTCAGATATTTCCCAACTCTCTTTTGTCTTATCCCTATTTGATGTTTATCCTTGCCAGATTGATTGCCTGTTGCCTTGTTCTTGATGAAGGGTCGGACCTTTGACCTCTACTCTGTTTAGCTGAGGAGGTACTTCTTCTCAGACAACATTTCCAGTTCCTTATGACCAAACTTGTTCCACAGACCATTAACTTGTATGCTTCCATTAGTATTTACCTGTTCTCAGACTATTTGATGTCCTTAGGACACGACCTACGACCCAATACCCATATTTGGGCTTTTCATCCCTACATATGGCGTTTACTCCTAATGATAGTTTTTTATCATTAGACGAAAACACCAATCGATATTTGATGTAGATAGAAATTAAACTCTAGATATCTTATTTAGTTATTAGAGACTTTACTAATTAAGCTAATTATAATCCATAGAAAAACTGAAATTAGTTCAACTAGGAAAACCAAAGTTAATCCAACAAATGGTTTGATTATAAAGTGCTTACAAAGCGGTGTAATAATAATTATTATTAAAACCACATAAAAAGTATAAAAAATAAATTTCTTATCTACATTTTTGTCCTATGTTTAAAAGTTACTACTAGAGTTTATAAAACAAATATAATATAATAAAATTTATAATATCCTTAATAATATTTATTGACTACTTGAAGTATGGTAAGAAGAGAGTGAGACAAAGTGGCAGAGAGTAATTTTTTTTTTTTTTTTTTTTTTTGAGAATGCTAAGTAATTTTAACAAGTCTAAAATTAAACAAATTAAGTTTTTTTTTCTTTTTCTTTTTCTTTTTTTTGAAAAATGAAAAATAAAATAAAAGGAAAGCATGCCAATCTATGTGGCCCATATGTCAACCTAATCCAATCCATTGTTTTAATGAACTGGGTATTTTTTTTTATATAGGAAATATTGAATTTGTACTCATGAGTTAAGAAATAGTAGCTACATCAATGTCCTAAGCACAGGCCTGCTCAATATGGCTCGAGCATGATTCTATCCAAGCGATGTAACTAACTAATGACTTAGAATACTACGCTAACATGTGAGCAGGGACATTTTCTTGTCTTTTAGTGTGTGTGAAACAGCATGATCTAAACACGCATGCTCACTGATGGATGCAATCCATGATGAATTAGGTCAAAGAACTCGGCGTCACTATCCCCTGGACTGCATTGATGATTTCCAGCGCATCGCTCTCAAACATCGCATCTTGGATGCCTATGTCTAGTGTGAAGCGCATACTGATCTCCAAAGCTATGGCTTCCATCTCAAGAGCACCAAGGGGACCTACCATGGGGTTGCTTAGAGCAGCAATCACATTCCCACTGTTGTCACGAATCATCACGCCTAGCCCCACCTTCCTCTGGTTTGAAAACACGGCCCCATCGATGTTAACCTTGTATTGTCCCTATGGCGATGGCGCCCACTGTACTGGTTCGGGGCTCGCTTCTGCTAGCTTCCTCGGTCCCTCATTGGTCATTTGGTACTCATCCATTAAGCTGAGGGAGTTCTTCAGTGTAACCTTTCCAGGTTTAATCCTTCCACCAGTTCGAATGACATTTCTCTCTTTCCAAATACCCCAGCAGACAAATACAAACCGTTCTGCCAGACTGGGTTGCACTTCCTCATACCTTTGAAGCTTTTCCATAACATCCAAGAAGCTCTAGTTAGGCCCAATATCAAAAGGAAGAGAGAACTTACTCGTATTCCACAATTCATTGGCGTGAGCACAAAACCAAATTAAGAATGTGAAGTACATTTTCCCTCGGGTTCCCGCATAGTGCACAGCCACCTTCCACCACAATGCACCTCTACCGTAGAGCCTCTTTGGAAGCCAGAATGTCCCTAGCAGCCTTCCAAGCAAAATGCTTGACTTTTTGAGGCAAGTTCATTCTCCATAACCCCTTCCATACTTTCTTCCTCGTTGAGGGGTTTGAGCAATGAACCGGGTATTGGTTGGCCTAGTTTTTACTAATCCACAAATCCCAAATCTATGCCCCTTTTAATCTTTTGGATTTGAGTGGGTTAACAAGTTTGATTCCAATTTTGATAGGTCAATCAAATTTTTCTGTAGAAAATCTTCTACTAACCAATTGATCATGCTGTCATTTTCAAGCAATTGATGACAATCTCAATTCTAGTCAATTGCTATGAGGACTTTGAATTAAGATTTTCTTTGTGCAAAATATCCCTTTGTAAAAAAATTGACAGAAAAAAAAAAAAAAAAAAAAAAAAAAAAAAAAAAAAAAAGCAACAAAAGACAAGAAAACTCTACAAATGATGCATCTTAATCTTCAACACCCACAGGAAAAAGATAGTGAAAAAGGTTCTTACTTTCTCTCACTTAATTTTTTTAGCTAACCAAACACAAACAAGTTTGATATACTGCTATTGTTTGAGTCTCTATGATTGCTTGCATCAATTTTTATTTACTTACAGATTTTTCGGCCTTAGATATCCATGCTAAACTGCTAATTTTTCATCATCGAAGATAATTTGATTGGTTTCAATTCTCTTGGTGGTTTGATTCTAATTTTACATTTATGCTAAGTTTAATCAAATTATAAACGCAGCATGGTTTGCATTTATACCGTCTAATAGTTCAATTTTTGTCCTTTTATTTGATGATCTTTAGTCTTTTTTTTTTCCTTTTTTTTTCCCGGAAATTATGACTCTAAAGAAATTTTAAAAAAAAAAAAAAAAAGCCTAATCACATGCATGATGAGGTTTGTGTGTGTGTGTGTGTGTGTAGAAGGGAAGAACAGCAAGTGAGAGGAGGCTTTAATTAATTGAAAATTTGAATAAAGGGAAATTTTAGTACATAAATGAGGTTTTCCAATTAAATTCCACCACATTTTACATTAACCAAGAAATTATAAACAATGTTTATAT
Organism: Quercus robur; assembly: GCF_932294415.1. Taxonomy (NCBI): domain Eukaryota; kingdom Viridiplantae; phylum Streptophyta; class Magnoliopsida; order Fagales; family Fagaceae; genus Quercus; species Quercus robur. The sequence goes on from NC_065537.1 coordinate 67,837,841, forward strand.
CTTTAACAGCTATGTGTTTGAATTAAATTAAAGACCTAATATCTAGCATCTAAGAAATTGTACTTAAGTTTCATCATTTTATTAATTCCTTTTTTTTTTTTGAGAAACCTATATATTTATTTTGAAATAAGAAGATTGAATTTTAACACCTCATCAATAATTTAAAAGATATTAAAGTAGTACTACTAGCAAAAATTGGTTTAAATGTTGATAACGTGGCAAAATCAAATCCATTTATTTCGAAGTGATTGAATATTTAGAAAATTTATGGTTGAATTATCCTAAAAACTCTTAAGATTCTTAGTATGAGGATTATCTTGATAAAATCTAAACTGCAATTAGGTTTTGAGAAGCTAACGTATTTTATCATCTATTTAGCATGAAGAGTACGTTATAGTGAGCGTGTACTTGATGAATATTTTAGAAGACAAGCTTTTATCAAGAATTTTCTATTATCCATATATACAGGATTTATATCTCTAAAATTGGAATAAATGACCAATTACAAGTTAGAATAAGGTTGTTATATGAGAATCATAATTTGACAGACAAGAGATTACAAACATGCTTTACATGAGGAAAACCTGATATGCATGCATCTTAGCTTTGGTAAGAAATTAAACAAATGCAATATATGGTTGGTCATTTCTGGACAATCAAATTGCATTGATCATAAAATGGCATGTCTAGCATGGGAATCAGAGAGGGCCTTTCTAATTTGGTAGCTAATTGCAATATATGTTGGAATATGTTTCCAAAATTAACAATAGGCATGTCATTCTTTTTTTTTTTTTAGTATGTGTTTTTGGCTATTACATATCCTTAGTACGATGGTCACTCCACAAATATAAGTGCTTGTGGATTGTGGAGGGCAAAAGCCAAGGTTTAAATCTCTAGGAGGAGCTTCACTCACACGTACACATATATTTAGATTAAGTTAGAGTAAAATTTCTATCTTGTATTAAAAAAAAAAGTATGTGTTCTTGGGGTATAAATATCCTTCTTCATGCTAGCCCTACCTACCCATCTCAATTCTAATGCCTTTGCCATGGCTTCATCCCTAGTTGCTCATGTCCTCTCTGTCTCTCATCTTCCATTAATCCCAGCTGATCCTCCTATTTATTCGCCCCTTCAAAAATCAAAATCAATTTTGAACATGATCTCAGAAGAGATTACTAGATTGTCAAATCGGATCAATGATTTACTAGATGAAATCCATATTTCAATATAATAATATATCCATACCTGAAAAGTTGTTGGAAGAGATCCTACCCAGACTTCCAGTGAAACCATTAACACGTTTCAGGTGTGTTCAAAAATCATGGTTCACTACTCTTCTCCAAAATCCAACTTTCATTGCCAAACACCTTCTTCTCCAACAAACAAATCCAAACCCTACTCTTTTCTTCAAGAGCTTTGACTCAACCCTCTTGTCTTTGCACCCTCCTCATCTTAATGATGATGATCATCATCATTAAAGAGTACCCATTAATTTGAATTTGAAGGACATGGGCATGAAGAAACATTGATTTTGCGACCTGACTGGTTGCATCAATGGTATTATTTGGTTCGGTGGTTACTTCCTTGACGGCTTTGATGGCTTTGTATTATGGAATCCGGCAATCAGAAAACGTAAAACTGTTTGCTATCCCTTACTTCCTGACTGCACTGCCCATCTTCTCCCATCATCAAAACCCTTTAAAACATACCATTCATTTGGTTATGATCAATATTCTAATGACTACAAGGTTGTTAGAATTGTCACTTATCACAAGCTAGATACATCTACCCGAACTTTATTCTTCACAGACTACTACAATTTTTTTCATGTTTACTCTCTAAATGCTGATTCCAGGACCCAAATAATTGACACCACTATTCATCATTCAAACATTAGGTTGTTTAGTCGTTTCAATGGATTTTACTTTAATGGAGTTCATTATTGGCGGTTTCCTTGACTATGGTGACACAAACGAACTCGGGCAGGATTTTGATTGTGAGATAGTTCTAGCCTTTGACATGAGTTGCAACATGTTTTGAGTAATGAGGTTGCCAGTTGAGGTGTTTTGAGCAATGGCCTGTTAAGAATTCACAGCCACAGGTCACTACCATCTGCAAAGAATGGAGAGCTTCTTCTTCTTGGTGACCACTACACTCACACTGCATTGTTACTGTATAACATTGTTTCTCAAGAAATTAAGATTCTTCAACCTACAAGCTTTCCAAAGTCATTCGTCCCAACAAAAGCTATGATTTACGTGGAGAGCCTTGTTTCATTCACAGGTCAAAATGTGTTTTAGAGTTATTTTTCCTAGGGAGCTCCTACTTATTTGTATACCATAGGTCTTTATTTTCCTTATTAAGAAGAATTTTTTTTGTGATTTTTGGAAGATAATATCGCATCTTATATGGATGATGGGATTATCTATTCTCTTCAATCTCTATAATTTGTTGATGGAACAGTAAATTGTTGATTTTTTTATGCAGTGGAATTGTGATAGAATTTTGGGGGAGGATTGGTTATTGATATATTTAGAGTGAGTTCTGGTTAAGGGTTTGGGATGACCTTTCTGCAATAACATCTCAGCTATGGCTTGCCTTGATGTCTATTTGTTGTAGGGAAATTCACAAATGCTTGGTCACTTTAGGACAGTGAGGGTCCGTATCACAGGGTAATGTGACAAACTAAGTTTCATATACTTTGATGGAAACCATGATCAGTGTAGATAGTTGAATATCAATAGAGAAAATTTCAAGAGCATATCTGACCTTATTACAGCTTTTGTGGTCTCATAGCATTTCAATTATCTGGCCCTTTTTTTCTTATACTAGTAGTAATTTTGATTTGCCTGACTTTTTTTTTTTAGACTTCCCATGTAGTATGATTTAATGCTCTCTGTTTTGCCAAATTTAGTCATGGATATGAAATTCCTTGGTAAATTCAGTTGGATCCTAATCTTATCTTTTTCCACAAACTCATTTCATCGCATTTGAATTCTTAGAAGGTCAGCTGTAATAACTCAAGCTGAAGCAACTGCATGACCAAGAGAAATAGAGAAATGTTATTGTTTTTTTCTTCGTCCTTGCCAACTTAAAGTTAATTTTGGTTTTAATTACTGACCAAAGGTGGTTAGGTTGAAGCCAAGAAATTGAAACTGGATAGACTTAGTCGAGTCAATAATCTAGACTGGACAGTGTGCCTTGCACATAGCAAGGGCTGCTTTTTATCTGTAGCAGAAAATGGACTGGTACTTTCTTGGCAACAATGCAATGAAATTAATCTAGTCCCTTTCACATTTCTTATTTATTTTTTGATGAAACAATTCTTATTTATTTCAGTTCTTTGAAAAGTGGTGATTTAATAGTGCAACAAATGAAATCATATATAGATGAAATGATTATAATCATGAAAAAGATTTGTCGTCTATGATGTCTAAATCTTGTGTTGTCACAATAATGGGCTTTTATCTCATGTTTTATGTTGCCACTTGAGTAAGTTGTGGAAAAAGTTGTGTCTATAACAAAGTTGATTTTGTTGTAGATAGAATTCGAGCTTAGGTCTCTCATTCAAGAATAAGCGATTTTACTAATTCAATTAACTAAAGCTTACACATGGTTACGTATTTATAAAATCAACCTATGGATCAAATCACACAACACTAAAATTACGTAGAAAAAGTGAAGTTAGTTTTACAAAGCGATTGATGACAACCTCAATTCTAATCAATTGCTATGAGGACTTAGAATTAAGAATTTCTTGGAGTCTTTTAGAGTAATTTCACCATATGGAGTTTGTAAAATTCTATATATTTGTTTTGAAATAAGAATATTGGATTTTAACACCTCATCCGTCATCAATAATTTACAATATATTAAAATAGTAATAGCCAACATTTATTTAAGTGTTGATGACATGACAAAATCAAATCCATTTATTTCAAAGTGATTGAATATTTACAAACTTTATGGTTGAATTATCCTAAAAACTCTTGAGATTCTTAGTATGAAGATTATCATGATAAAATTTAAACTGTAGTTAGGTTTTGAGACAGTAACATATTTTATCATCTATTTGGCATGAGAAGTACGTTATAGTGAGCATGTACCTGATGAATATTTTAGAGACAAGCTATAAATTAAGAATTTTCTATTATTCATATGTACAGGATTATATCTATAAAATTGGCAAAACAAATTACTACTTACAAGTTAGAACGCTGATGCAATCCGCATTAGCCCACGCCTTGAATTGATCGATGGACCGGCTCATTGCCATTCCACATCCGACCAAGGCGCATTGCCAGCCTCCATCCGCTTCCCTCCTAAAAATTCCAAGCAAGGTTTTTATATGAGAATCATAATTTGATAGACGAGATAACAAACATGCAGTGACAGAACTAGCTTAGGGCTGAGGGGGGCCATGCCCCCCCCCCCCCCCCCCCCTCTCTCCCAAAAGATTTACAAGCTAACCCATGAAATCCCAAAAATGGATAACAAGAAAAATCCATTAAAATATATATATATATATATATATCCGGATAATAAGAAAAAAATTTGGACAAATCATAAATCCAATCTAAGCAAAAACAATAGCAACAAATCAATTGCAAATCCTAGTAAAACAAATCACAAAAACCCAAATAAATTTTGCCCAATTTCTCATTCTCGTTTGAGAGCTCTATGCCCCTCTCAAATGACTTCACCCCTATAGTCACATAGACAACTCCAATGCCATTGATCACTCCATCCACACACTGGCTAGTTAATATCACCAATAGCTTGGATTAGTTGGTGTCTTTAACTCAACCCGTGAAAAAAAAAAATTATTTATTTTATGAATGATATAATTAATTAATTGATTTTTAATGTTTTATTAACTTTGGGACACATTTGGCATGCATGCATAAATGGTAATACAAGTGTGAAATAACAACAATTTATTGTTTTGTGCCTTACCTAACTACCACCAAAGCATGTGCGCAATTAGTCTATTGGTAATAAACACTATGCCTTAGCTAAATTAATGTAATGGTGGGAAAAACTTTATTATTGACTTAAAAAAAGACTCAAAGTTACCATCCATTATCATGTGATTGTTTAATAGATCTCTTTTTTTATAATAAAAATCTATTATTTTCAAACTTGCAATTTTTTTAAAGGAAAAAAAATTTCAACCTTACCAAGACACCAATAATTCTCTCACCCTTTTTTTGTTGAATATTACTGCATGATATTTCTTAACCATTATTTTAGTTGTTTATAATATATATATATAGCATTATGAAGTTATTAGTTATAGAATTATGAGAAAAGAATAAAAAATTATTGTGGGGCCAGAGAATTTGTTAGCCCGGCCCACTTTACATTAGGGCCCAAGGGCCGAGCCGAGGAGAGACATTGCCGAGAACATATAATGAAAGTCCAAGTGGCCTAGGGATATAGCCGAGGACAATTTTGTCCTCAGCATCCCAGAGCGCTCCTAAAAGAAAGGGGGAGCACAGTGTAGGAGCGGCCCAAGTAAAAGGCTGCCAATACTGCAATTAAGCACTCTGCGCCTGACAGGTCCATGCTATTCAGCTTTTACAACCACCCCCAACCACTTTGGGTATAGGCTGAAAAGACAAGTACCAACCCTAAAAAGTAAAACCTACACGTGGACGCCTAAAAGAGGGGAAAGGCTAGTATAAAAGGAGTAGGAAGCAGCCAAAATGGAGGGGGGGACAAATTGTCTCCCAGACCATGGAGCCCTAAAAAAGGAGAATAATAAGAACATGAAGCTCCTCGGACGAGGTCTAAGGACCGGAGCCACTCAGGTCGTATCGGAAAAAAGTCTTGTTAGACACGCCAGGTTCACCCTTGTGCAAATTGCTACAGAAACCATGACGACCACTATCCGGTGACCAAGGCCTGGCCTTTCAGCCAACTCTCTACAAATTTTATTGTTTGGGCCTTTAACGTACGAACCCAATACCAATTTAGGATCGTTACAAATTGAGTCCTTACAATTATAATGTGGATAGAATAAAGAATTGGTCTAACCTTGGTCAAATCTTGAATATATTAGGACTTGCCAGTTGACTTATAAAACTCTTGTTTATAAATTCCTATTATTGATTTTTCTTCAAAAGAAAAAATACAAATAATTGAAAATTTAATGCTAATAACGTATTGTTGTCAACCTCTAGTATTGATGTTCCAATTTTTTAAAATCTTTAAACAAAGAACTTCGACCCCCTCTAAGTTTGAATCCTGGTTTCGTCCATGCAAACATGCTATACATGGAGAAAAACTAACATGCTTGCATCTTAGGTTTGGTATGAAATTAAGCCAATGGAATATATGGTTGGCCATTTTTGGACAGCCAAATTGCATTGATCATAAAATAACATGTAAGGCATGTCTAGCATGGGAATCAGAGGGTCCTTTTTTAATTTGGTAGCTAATTGTAATGTAATAACCTCCCCTTAATTTGTTTCCAAAATTACAATAAATGCTGGATTGTGTTTCCAAAATTGACAATAATAGGCGTGTCATGCCTTTTATTTTCAGTCTGTATTCTCGGGGCATAAATACCCTTCATGGCTAGCCCTGTCTACCCATCTCAATTCTTAATGCCTTTGCTATGGCTTCATACCTAATTGCTCATGTTCCTTTTGTTTCCCATCTTCTATTTCCAATCCCACCCAATCCACCTATTTATCCACCCGTTCAAAAATCAAACGCGAATGTGATCTCAAAAAAGATTACTGGATTGTCAAATCGGATCAATGATTTACCAGAAGAAATCCATATTTCAAAAAGTAATAAACCTAAAATTAAAATGTAAGTGCATTTCTTTTATGATTAAGAATGACTTTCCAATGAATAACAAGTTTTTTTTGCTATTGTTATACGGATAAGTCTTTTTTCTGTTATTCTTATTCTAGAGTGAATGGGTTCAACAAATCTTCGCCTTTTCCATGATAGTTCACTAAATAGCCTTGGGTTTTTCTTTGGGCTATCAAATTTCTCATTCATCTAGTTTTTGAGTCTAAAGTCTGAAGTATAAAATTTCTGTTTTTCCCCAAAAATGATTGTGTGCCATAATGAAAAAAAAGGTACATAGTGTATATTTTTGGGAAACCGAGTTTTGTTTTTTTGTTTTACTGTTCATTTCTTTCGACTAATTGAAATGTTTTTGTTCCTTGGACCGCACCAATAATATCAATATATAATTTGCTCAACTTTTTTAATTCACTCACATTTTTAGGCTAGGCCAATTAAAATTGCAGTTCCAATTTTCAGAAATTACATTGCATGCCATAGGCACAAGTCAATGTGTGCTGAAATATTGTTTATACTTTATAGTGTATACTTAAAATAAAAAAATAAAAAATCTTATTGGACAGTTCTTGTTGCATACTTCCGAATGCATGAAATTGTGTTTTCAAAATACCATTTCAGTTGAAGTGGCATTGTCAGCCTCATACACATGTTGTGTAACTATTACAACGTTTTAGTAAGCGACCATTTCAAATCATGAATTATTTATCCAAATAATTGGTGTCTGATTTATGTTTGCAGTGATAAGACGAAGATAAACAGGCGTTTGTGTAGATAAACTCATTTGTTCAGGGATTGTAGAGACCTGTGGTGGTATGTCCTGTTTAATAGTCCTCTTGTTAATGTTCACTTTAATGTATTATTTCTGCATATCAATTTTGGTCACACGTTGTTCAACTTGGTTTATATTTATATTCAATTAATTATAAACTAGTAGTAAAATAATATGGAGCTTTTTCAAACACAGGATCATCAATGCAGGGGTTGGGCCGACAGTGTTTATATAATAAATCCCAGGACCCAATTTAATAGTGAAAATGGAATAGCATTTGTTAGCTTATATATGATAATCTTTGAACCTGCTCTATACTAACTTGTGGCTTATGTGCTTGATCTATGCAGGGAATAATACATTTTTATTCCATTAAAAATTAAAAATTAAAATATAAATCTTATCTCTAACCCAAAAATAATATCATTTTTGTTAAAAATTGTGTTAATCTTCTTACTGTATGGAAGGCTTTCAAATCATTTTATTTTTGTCAATCTAACACTCTTTTAGGAGATGAGTGCATACGCATTTGAACCTTTTTTAGTTGCAATCTTTTTGACCAATTTAGGCTCTTTGATTTAGTTATTATTGCTGTTACAGCCATTATGGTTGTCTTTGAAATGCTACAAGTAAGACACTGTCAAAATTATGTATGAACTCCTATAAGTAAGATATTGTTATTGGAAAGCGATATAGAGCGACTACTTTCTAGTTCTATTATGAAATAAAAGCTTAAATATTACAATCAATGCCTGCTTTATAAGAGATGGCATGTCTAATAATTAAATCTATTCATAAGAACATTGATGGTTCCTATTATTTCTTATTTTACTTCTCTTTGTAGCGAATCCATTTGTTTAACAGTGATTGGATTCTTGGTCCTAATGATAAATAAATAAAAAAATTGGTTATATTTGATGAATGCTTGAGGGTGAAAACTGAAAACATCAATGATCAACCTAAGCACAAAATTGTGTTTAGAAATTTCTTTCTCAATCTCTCTGCTATATTTAGACTGTTGATCTGAGTACCTCATAAACATTCTCTCATTTTTTGAAAACAGGATTCCACAATTTGTAAGCACTTCATTTTGTGCTAAAAGTATATAGGTCGTTTCATTGATTTCTATTCCACTACATATCTAGCAACACTAAATTTTCTTGTTTCTCGTTCTTTCAGCATTGATAATCCTAGCATTTTCATTGAGAGAACAATATAAGCTACACACCGTTTAAATATAGCCAGGCGTGATAAGCCCGGAAATCCATGGAAGAAGGGATCACAATGTCTAAAGCAAAAGCTTTTAAAGATGCAGTAAGCCCGGAATACCATGGAAGGGAGGATCAAATCTCTGAAGCTTTGGACTATGGGTTTGGTAAAATTGAAAAATATGAATGAGAAGGCAAAAATATTTGACAAGCCTCAAGAATACAGCCACGTTAGGAACTACTTAGCCGTTATTGGAATTTGGAAATACCAGTGTTTGTTTAAGCAAGGTCCTTCGATTAATCTAAACTAAAGTAAGGCCATCAATTGTGGGAAGTGGGATGAAGAATTCTGCAAGCCTCGAATTTAGGTAGAAGATTCATCTCTCTATTTAGCCAATGCCAAAAATTAGCAAGCAATTAAGAAATTTTTTGCCATGCCAATGTTGTAGATTCTTTTGTATCAACCATTTCATGGATTAATTCATTTTCAGTAGATAATTGTAGCTTTGAATTGAGTCTCTCTCTCTCTCTCTCTCTCTCTTCAATGCAACATTTGTCTCTTATGAATTATGTTGAAGAAACTTCTAACTGTGCATAATCTGGACTTGCATCATATGTTGAATGTGGACCATTATTTTAATAGTTCAAAGCAAAATTATTATTCTAAAAGGGAATTCAGTACCACTTTAAAATTTCTAGTAAAGATAAAAATTGTTGCTCATTGAAAATCAAAAACGTGAAAAAATGTGTAGCCAGAAATTGTTAGAGAGATTGGTCTAAATAATTGCAAACAGATATAAAAGAGATGACATTGTTATAGAAACTGGTCCAAATTCCTTTACATGTAGTTGTATTAAAGTTATTTGGAGAACCTAAGAGCATCTCCAACTATGTAAGCAAAAGCATAAAATTCTCTATAATAGAGAATAGGACCATAAAAACACTCTCCAATGGGTTCTCTATACCCGGAAATTTTTTTGGCTCATGAACAGTAGCTCATCAAGCCCGATGGGCTACTGTTCATTCTTCAAAAAAAAAAAATTCTATTATAATAATCAGGTGGTAAACAAAAAAATGTTGGAAGATGTGTAGTTGTTAAAAAAAGAATAAATAATGAATGAAAAAATAATATTTAAATGAGATAGAGAATGGAATAGAGAATCTGTTGGAAAGTGTATTTGAAAAAGTTGGTAGATAAAAGGTAAAAGTCATTGTTCATTTTCCAAACAGTACAAAAATTTGATGAATTTGCTGGAGATGCTAATACTTTGTACCTAAAAAATTGTAACTAAATTTCACATTTTTATTAATTTTTGGTAAAAATTCAACGTTGTACCTCTCTCTCTCTCTCTCTCTCTCTACAGCAATAGCAATGGTAATCCACTCATGCAACAGCATGGGATGCTCAAACAGAGTTTCCAATCTTGCCCCAATGACTATGTTTGGTTTGTTCGAAAGTTGGAACTGAATATTCTTGTACTAATTTATATTGATAAGAGAGATGCTACGTCTACAATATTTTTACAACAAATCACAGGTGGTTTACAACAAATCACAGGTGGTTAGTTATTATTGGTTGAAATTTGAAACTAACACTAAAATTACTTTTTTGCCCTAACAATAACAACCAGTAACAACTTGCCACTTAGGATTTGTTGTAAAAATATTGTAGGTATATCATTTCTCTATTGATAAAACGTTTCAAAGTTGTTGCTAATTGTATAATATTCATTTCTAACACAAAAATAATATTGTAGTTAATACCATAAATTGACAAACATGAGGGATCATAAATAAATGAAGGTATTACTACTAGATTATCATTAAACCCCAATATACTTAAGTTTCATACCATATTAAATTATCAATTAAAAATCAATTATTACTCACTTTTTAAAATCAACATTACATAATGGGTATTCATATATCTCATTACATAATAAGTAGCCCATTAATTTAGAACGATCAAGCCTAATCTATATATAAAATAATAGGTGAAGCAGAGAGAGTGTGAAATTGAATTCCAAATTAAAACTCTAATTTTGTGCCATGTGTCTAGAATCTGAAATTGAAGTTGAATTTTGCATCATGTGGCTAAATGTATGTGGACTCATTTTCATTAAAACCACTTCTATGTATCGGGTCAAGTGAGTTACTATGGTAATTAAGTTTTTTCTTGATTTTGTAGTCAAACGTGAAAACCAAAGAGATTAATATCGGTGATAAGAACTTGGTTTGGATACATTGCATAATTTCCAAAAAGATAACAAAACCAGAGTTTGCATCTTTGTTATAAATTGCTTACAAAGTTTGCATCTTTACATTTGCACTGAGTTTCGGATTAAAGTACTTTCTTCTTGGTTCTGACACTGAGTTTTGTTTACTATTCACTTACAAAGTTTGCATCTTTACATTTGTTATAAATTGCTAATATGTTATTAGATGCACATTATGCCTAAAATTCACTATCCTTATATTTGGCTTTTTGTTCAGGTTGGGCACCTATAACAATGAAGAAAGCACTGCTGTGGACCGATGAATGATACTTTTTGCATGCTGCAAAGGAACTTAGTGATCAATGGAATCTCACGCGAATTGGAGAGAACCCGGCTGTAGATGTCTGGATGGCAGATGTGAGTCATTATATTTTTAAAATGTTTAGTGAAGGTAAAGGTTATGAACAATGTAAATTTTCCGGAGAGAGATTTATTATTCTATATTTACGCAAGTTTGGTCGCCTTCTTGGAGTGGATCACTCCACCCTATCTTTCTACTGAAATTTTTTATTCAGATTGTTACAATTTAATTCGAAATTTTATTTGAATTTTCCTATTGTTGTTACTATCATATATTATCATTCCAATTGTTCAATTAGAATCTGAAATTGGAGTCCAATTTTACTATACACGTATACAATCTAATTATTTTTAATTTTGCTGTCATGTGTAGAAGCCAATGAGATGAAATTAATAACACATTAAACACTCATGCTTTGGGAATCGGTAGTACCAATCTAAATCCATTGGACCTGCTTCATGATAATGCAACTATGAAGGATGTATAAAAACATGCACAAACCCATCTCTCTATAAAAAGAGATTGGAGAGAATTTCTTTTATCAGCCATAGAACTTCAGAGGTTTTTTCTTCACACAAATGCCCATCATGTTACAAAATGACCCATCATAAAACTACAAAATGAGTACAACTCTGAGGGTTTTTTTTTTTTTTTTTTTTAAATTTTTTAAGCTGCGAAAATTTCAATCACTAATAGAGATTGAAGATTCAAAAGCGTGAATGGATCTTTTGGATAAACATTGTCACCAAGGTTCATCTTTCTGTGTAAAATATATATACTGCTAAGTTTTGTTAATGAAATTTTCTAGTTAATAATATGAATTTAGACTTAACTGAACCTTTTAAACATGAATAAACTCATGATTAATAATATATCCATTCCCGTGCGGTAGCACGGGGCTACATACTAGTAGAACCTAATTTCGATAATCAAATCAAGAAAAAATAAAAAGATCAAATCAAATTAATAGCTCAAATTGCTTTAAATGTCACATGGAAATAATATCTAATAGAACAATCAAATTCAATAATAAGGAAATTATAAAATAAAAAAATACCTAGGAAAAAAAAAAGTTTTGTTCACATATTAACTAAAATTTAGCAAAGCAGATCAAAATTGGTGGAATAGTGCAAAATGGACTAAAATTTAAATTGAAGTGGAATAAGAAGTGATTCGTATGAGTTAACATATTGTAACAGGAAATTTTGGTTATTTTGAACAAGACCAATTGGAATTGATTTGTGCACGACACCATCATCCCATGGAGAATGATTTTTTGTTTTTCCTTCTCTTTTTTTTTTTTTTAATTATGCATTATGTCTTCTTAGCTCTTAAATAAAATGAATCAATCTTACCTATAAGAATACGTATCTTCTATCTTAATCTTATAACATGTGAGTCACACACGTGAGTCCATGATACCCGACGCTGTAAGGGGAAAAAAAAACACAAAGATCCAATCTCTGAGAGAGAGAGAGAGAGAGAAAGAGGGAGAGAGAGAAATATTGAAAAATTGGAATCCAAATATTCAATATATTCTCTTTGAATCAACATTTTTCAACATCTGGATTCACTTTGCATAAATTATTCCATTTACAACAGTAAAATGCTTAATTTAATTCCCAATTTCCGATGATTTTAATCTTTAATACTTATTCTGCTATGTGTTGACTCTTTTGCCTACGTGGCAGCTACTGATACGACGGTCTTATAATTTACCAAACCGCCGTGCATGTTAACCAATGAACTCAAATCAACTTTTCTCTCGTAAGCGTTTGGTTTTCGAGAAAGTGCTGGTCGAGAAAATTTTTTTCAAACATTATTTTCTCGAGAAAAAAAAAACCCTATCCTCCCAAATGAGCCGCCCTAGTAATAGCAGCAGCAGCAGCAGAAGTAGTCGTTTTCCTTCATCGTCTTAACTTTATCGCTACATCTCCGGCGATCAGATGATGTCGGAAACGGCGATCTGACCGGCGAGAGATTTCCACCACTCTAAAGATCGGAATCTCCTCTCTCCACCGACTCAGGTATCATACACACACTCTCTCTCTCTCTCTCTCTCTCTGTGAATACATGCATGCAGTTTCCTTTTGTGTGTGTGTTTTTGTTAAAATTTGTTGTAATTTTTTTTTTTGATGAAAAATATTTGGGTGAGATAGTTTGTGAAATTTTATTGAGTGGGCATTATGTTGTACTAGCTGCTTTTTTTTTTTTTTTTTTGGTTTCATTGTGTAATAGAAAGTGTTAGATTTTTCTGTGTATGTGTATGTGTGTGTGGTTATTAAGTTATTAGTGGACTAATTTCATGACGCCACTTAGTTGAAATTTCTTCTTATATTGTGTATTTTGGGTTTGAAACACTATGAAAATCAAAATAGTCTGCTGGATGTTTCTGAATGATCTTAAAATTCCCGAAAACTGTCTGAAGACATGCTTTATTGAACTTTAGGAGAAAGGCAAGAGTTGTAACTACTAGGCAGCATGGACACTTCATTTGAGGTCTCGTACTCACCGTGTCATGTTATAATTTTTCAAAAATTACTCGTGTCGCTCTTGTACCCATACCCGTATTGTGTCCATGCTTACTTGGTGACTAGGCTCAGTGGCTAGCCCAAGTTGTTGGGGTTAGTTAATTTTTTCTGTTTTGGTTCGGTAAATCAGGGGAGGGGAGCATCTGTAGTGAATTTCATTCCTTCCCCTCCGTTTTCTCGGCAAATATGTGTAGCACCGCGTGTTTTATTTTGTGAAAGTGCCTTCTTACTTATGCCCAGCTCAACATGAAATTGAAGAATCTTCAATCCCTTAAATGTTCAAACATTGTAACATTCACAAGAATTAAATGTGGACTTCCATGCTGTCAATTCTGAAATTTACATAATAATGTCTTTGAATAAAATGCTTTTGGTGATTACTTTATTATAGATATCTTATGGAATGTGTGAACCATAATGACAGTTAAAATAGTCAGAATATTTATGAATAAAATTATATTATGTACTTTTTACTTCTAATGAATGTTGTAAGAATGTTTTGAAACTTATGGTGGTTGGATGATGTTGATAATGGATGACTGGATATGTGACTTGACTTCCTCTAACACTTGTGTGTTAATCCATGTAAACATGATTGCATTTGAACCTGGTTTGATTCAAGAATGCCGTATAATTTTTATATGTAATTAGTTGAATGCATTTTTTCAGATTGAGTTGTAGGTTTTGGTTACTGATTTTGGTCTGATAAGAATTGGGCTGTAGTATGTTGGTTACATCTATGTAGTCAATGAGCTCTAAGCTCACATGGCACTTCCTCCCTTCATAAAAAAAATGAGGTGGAGGGTGAGATAATGTTTCAAAATTCAGTGGGTATTTGTGTAACTTAACAATAAAAAAGAAAAAAATACATGTATTTAGAGGGAGGAAATATTATTGCTTATGAACTCTCATCAATGTTTTGTAAGTCTACTGTATATGTCCAACATATTTAGTTTTATGCTACAAGACATTGGATGCACTATGCAGACCTAAATTTAATACAGGACAGGAAGCTTCTGTTCTACATCTATCTACCATTCCAATGGCCTTGAGACTTGTTGGGCATAATATAGTAATATGGATATGTTCACATGTCATCCCCAATTGAATAGATCAAGAGGCAAATTATATTGGTAATATATGTATGCACTGGCAGTGGCCAGATCTAAAGTTAGCCATGAACTGCTAACCTAACGGTGTTAAAGGGGTATGGATTTATACTTGATTCCTGCATTCAAGTTGTTCATTGCTCATAAATTAAGCGTATACTAATACTCGTGACTTTATACTTTCACAAATTAATGGCCAGTTGGTTTGTTTTGTGACCTTTCACCCATGGTTGACAATTTTGCTCAACTTTAAGTTGCTGCTGCAGAGAAGAAGAAAGAAAAGGACAATTAGAATAATGTTATACTGAAGAAGAATTTGGGAAGTGAGTGTTTATAAGCACAAATATAATTTAACTTCCTAGCATGCTAAACAGATTATGGTCCTATAAAATTGGAAGATAGCAGTTGATTATCTAGGATATCAGAACCAAAGATGTGTTATAAAATGCATTGTGAGTTGAATTGGTGTTGGGAGCCTCTAGATTGTGGTTTATAATTTTGCTTGTTTGTGAGTTTATTGGGTAAGAGAATAAAATAATGAATGCCGTTTAAATGTTTATATTGTTGTTGAAGCATTTTGGAATAAAGAAAATGAAGTAGAATCACAGATCATAAATTTTTTTCCCCTTAAAAAATTTACAGTGCTAGATATTGCAAGCTGATTATGGATTGTACCTGTGGTGGTCAACAACCTCACTCTCCACCTTGCTCTTACAAAGGGAGAAGGTTCCATCTGAGTTAACGTCATTGCCATATTATCTAGCACTGATGATGATAACTTGAAAACTCAGTACCCATACATTAGTGCAAAGACTTACAACATAAAATGGAACTGTCCAATCAAGTTTTCACTTTATATGCTGCTATGGTTGCAACAATCTATCAATTTAGTAATTGTTTTTCTCTTTGAATCTGATATTAATGACTAAAAGGCCATCTATCTATTGATCCTAATAATGTGAAGTAGATGCCATGTAATTAATACGTGATCCATGTTGATAATGTTGGGCTAGGTCATTTGCATTTTCTATTACTAATCACTGAGACAATTAGTATGTCAATTGGTATGTTGAATTCTGTTTTATCATGTGGCACAAAATATATTTATCTGTCCTTTACTGATTTAGGAATGGAGCAATATGACCTTCAAGGGCAAAGACGGGATATGAAGCACAAAGGAAGGAACGTAGTATGGTCAATTGCAATGGACAAGTGCCTTATTGAAGCCCTTGCTGTGCAGGCTAGAAACGGGAACAAAATTGACAAATGTTTTAATGAAAATGCTTACACTGCTGCTTGTATTGCTGTGAACTCTCGTTTTAACTTGAACTTGAACAATCAGAAAGTTATTAATCGACTTAAGACAATTAAGAAGAGGTATAAGGCAATGAAGGATATGCTAAGTCAAGAGGGATTCAAGTGGAATCCAAATACGAAGATGATTGAGTGTGACAGCGATGATCTTTGGAAGAGATATGTGGCAGTAAGTCTTCCCCCCTCCCCCCTCCACCCCTTCCCCCCTTTTTTTCTCTTTAAAATGTGTCATACTGTTGTTTACAATATTCCTGTTGGTGTTCATGGATTCGTTGGAGTAGGCACACCCTGATGCAAGAGGATTTCGAGGTAAACAGATAGAGATGTATGATGAATTAAAGATTGTTTGTGGGAATTACCAAGCCCCTAGTCGTTGGGCTAAGATGAAGGACGGAAGCCATCCAACAGATTTCAGGAATTGTGATGATGACTCTGTCTCATATCTTTCTCCAAGTTCAGAAGAACTAAGTGACACAGATGGGACAGAGTCATATGCTGGAACACCGGAGTATGCCCAAATGCCAGATGGTACTCAAGATCCTCCTATGGCCCAGCCTCTCAGACAAATCCCAAAACGGTCGCGTGGCTCAGAGGCTCTTCAGGATGCAATGTTGGCTGTGGCGTCCAGCATTCGGCGCTTGGCTGATTCTATGGAGCGAAGCAAATGCTCAATTGACTCACATGAGCTATTACAGGCAGTGATGGAGATCGATGGCCTGGAAGAGGCTAAACAGATGTATGCTTTTGAGTATTTGAATGCTGACCCTGTCAAAGCTAGAGCCTTCTTGACTTACAACCCTCGAATGAGGAAGACGTATTTGTTTCAACAGTTCTGGTGGTGGAAGGGAAAGTAGGGCCAAATCTTAGGACTTTTGGGGTATATAACTCATGATATTGTTGGTGTTTTCTGGATGTTTGCACATTATTTAAACCATCTTTTGTTGATGTTTTTGGAGGTGACTGTATAGATATCAGATATTCACAGGGTGAATATAATTGGCAAGCAGCTAGGATTGTAGAGACATGTTCTGGCTTCCATGCTGCCTGTTTTGGAAGTGAAGCTATCAAACTAGCAGTAGGCTTAAGAAGATTTATTTTCTTGCTTTTTACCCCCTTTAGCTTTTCTAAACCTGGAAATGGCTGGTAGAGTTTTCTCTTTCAGCCTTACATAGAATTTATGTGTTTACCACGAATTGTTTCGAGCTGTGTTGTCGACCGTTGAGGCCTTTTCGGCCTTGTTGGATTGTTTACAACTGTTTTGCCATTTCCATTCGATGCTAGCAGACAGGTAAGCGACCGACAGATCAGAGCAGTTGGGTTTGAGCATTACACCCAAGTGTATCATGCTGCATATTGTAGACATCAAAATTTTCATGAGTTCTTAATTATGCTTTAAGCTGAGCCTTTTTCACAATTGGTACTGTGCTCTTTACACGTCTTATTATTAGTACTATAATAATAATATTACTATTATTATTATTATTATTATCATTGCTGTTGACTTCACAAACGTAATTATCATATTGGTGCTGATTCTGCTGGGAGGAACTTCTAATTCCAAGTTGATCTTTTCTGGAGATGAATTGATTTTACCACGTGCGACAAATTACTTTATGTCACCACTTTGAAATTAAAACTAAAATGAATTTGATTCTAGAATTTATTTTTCTCTCTTTTTTTATTTCATTTCTTCTTATCATAATTATTAGAGCTGTAATGCTGTATTGAACCGGCTTACTGTTATAGTTCACAGCAAATAATTGGCATATCATACTTGACATTAACTTTTTGTTTATTTAAGGTAAAGACTGAGCAGTGAATACAGCAGTTTGGGAGGTCATTTATAATCTGAATATTAAAAAAAAATTCAACGATTGTGAATTTTAATATGGAAGGACAAGTGGTAACCTTTCCATGTCCAGAGCCAATTTGGCCTGTAACTCAGAGAACATGCTCCATCCATTTCAAATCAGTACCAGGGATTACTCTGCTTAAACCAATAAATATATAAAAGGTGAATGAGAAGGAACTCCTGGAGGAAAATAAGAAGAAGAAGCTTAAATTTGATATAAGGATTTTCATAAAGACTGCATATTTCATTTCAGAAGTAATTGGGAAAGGGGCAAAAAATTACAATAACTTGATCAACAATGATCTGATTATTACAAGATGTACCTTTTTAATGTTTGTTGGTTAGAAAAATGGTAGCTCAACTTCCAGACCTTCTGTTTGTTCTCTTATTAAGATATTAATTTGCACAGTTTGGGGAAGATTGTCAATAATATCATGATGTGTAACAATATGGAAACAACAAAATTCATCCAAGGAACTCTTTTTATCTGTACCACGAGGCCCCATTCCTAGTAAATCATCATTTGTAGCTAGTACATCAACTCTCAAGAATCAACCCTTGACAACTTTACCAATAATCTCCGCAAGAACAAGTTCCATTTTTGAAATGGTGGAACCGATGCATATCACGCACTATGATTTCCCGTCTGGTCACAAGAGAGATATACTTAGTCGCATTATGGCAATCACCACAAACTCGGAGGTTTTTTCGGATGTGTATGGTTGTACCCGGGCTGGTATTTAACAGTCCAAACACAATAGCCAGCTTCTCACTATGGCTATTGAGCAACTGCTTCTTAACATCATCCTCCACATCATGAATTGAATTAGTATCAGGCACATAACCAGCAGCCTTAATATCTTCTCCCAATGTCTCAAGAAAAGCATATATTCTTTTGGATTGGGGATGGATCGTGCTTCCAGAATAGAAACTGTGAACCTCATTTTTCAATTCCACTAGGCTGCAGCCAGGAGTTTTTTGAAGCCCAGTCTTCTCCATCATGGTTCTCACTTTGGCCATTTTGTCCCACATTGAAGCTGTGGCATATATATTAGAGAGCAGCACATGGTACCCACCTTCATCTGGGTTTAACTCAAACAGTTTTTTTGCTGCCTTCTCACCCAGTTCAACATTTTTATGAATTTTACAAGCGCCCAACATGGCACCAAATACTGTAATCCCAGGCTCAACAGGCATATCTTGAATGAAATCCCAAGCTTTATTGAGCTGTCCAGCTCGACCAAGAAGGTCAACCATAGCTCCATAGTGATCCATGGCAGGCTCTAAACCATAATCTTCCTTCATGCTGGAAAAGATGCGGAGACCCTCTTGCACTAAACCTGAGTGGCTGCAAGCAGAGATAACACACAGAAAAGTTATGTCATTTGGCTTGATGGTTCCCTTTTGCATATCATTAAACAATTCGACAGCATCTTTTCCAAGGCCATGAGTCCCATATCCATCTATCATAGCATTCCAAGTTGTCACATGCCGCTCCTCCATCGTGTCAAAGAGCTTTCTTGCAGTGTGAATAGCTCCACATTTAGCATACATGTCAACAAGAGCAGTCGTCACAAAGACATTTTTGTCCAAACAATTTCTTATAACAAGTCCATGCATCCACTTTGCTTGACGCGTAACTGACAACTCTGCAAGAGCAGGAATCACACTCACCAATGTAAATGAATCTGGTTTTATATTTTGGGATTGCATCTCACAAAAGTGATTTAAAGTCTCATTTACCCGCCCATTTTGAGCATAACCTAATATCATGGCATTCCATGAGACAATGGTTTTGCCCTGCAAGCCTTCAAATACTTTAGCAGCAAGATCAACTCTCTTACATTTGGAATACATGGATATCAAAGTGTTCCTTACAGAAACATCATATCCAAGTTTCAATTCATCCACTAATTTATGAACAAATTTTCCCCGCTCAAGATCACCCAAATCAGCACACGCATGTAAAGCTTCCATAACAGTAACATTGGTTGGTTCAACCCCTTCATCTAACATCTTTTGGAAAATTGCCATTGCTTCTTCAGGATCTCCACTTTGTACATACCCATGAATCATGGAATTCCATGAAACAACAGTCCTTTGTTTCATCCCATCGAAGATCAGCCGAGCAGTCCCCACCGACCCACATTTCGAATACATGTCTACCAAAGCAGTAGAAATATTTACAAGCAACTCAAACCCAGCTCTTATAGCATACCCATGAATCAACTTCCCAATCCTCCAAGACCCAATATTTGCAGCGGCAGGCAAGACAGTCACCACCGTGATTGAATCAGGCTTCTGCCCTTCCTCCTGCATCCTCAAAACCAAATCTAACGCCACCCTCGCCAACCCATTTTGCGCGAATCCAGCAATTATCGTATTCCAACACACCAGGTCTCTTTCAGGCATTCTATCAAACATCTTATACGCATCATCAATCTGTCTACACTTCGCATACAAATTCACAACCCCAGTCATTGCAAACACATTCGACGAAAACCCATTAGTTATCACCTGCCCATGAATCTCTTTACCCCTCCTAAGGTCCGCATTATCACCACAAACTTTCAACAAATAAGTAAAGTTATAAACAACAGGCTTAACATCATCACACTTCATTCGAACAAAAAACGACATGGCGTTGTGTAACGACGAGTTCTTAGCATACCCTTTAAGCATAGTGTGATAAAGCACGTCGAGTTTATCCTCAATGGGCTCGAAAACACGAGCAGCTTCGTTGACACTGCCGTATTTGCAGAACAAGCTGAGGAGCTTGGTTTGGAACAAGTGCTCGTTGTAGAGGCCGTTTTTGATGATGAGAGGGAGGATTTGGTGGAGCTCTTTCATGGAAGTGCAGAGCTCGAGGAGTAGAGCTGAAGGGTGCTTGTAGACATGAGAAGGAATGTGGGTTCTTTGGGACAGAGTGTGAGAAGTGAGGTTTGGTTTAGAGGGAGGAGTTGGTGGTGACGGAGGTTTGTTGTTTGTGAGGTGCAAGAACTGTGAAGCAGAGCTCATCATCTTCTTCTTCTTCTTCTTTCTATCTCGCTTTCTTTACATTTGTTGTGGCTGTTGAGTTGAGGATGAAGTTCTTCAAAATTATGTTTGTTTGTTTGTCTTTTTTTTTTTTTTTTTTAATAAATAAATAAATAAAAAAATGAAGTGCTTATTACAAGTTACAATTTTTACAAAGTCAAAAATAATGATTTTTTTTTTTTTGAGAAAATAATAATCAAGTTCTTGATAAGCTTTGTTTGTTTTGATGTTTTTTAGAAAATAAGTTATTTTAAAAAAAAATTATATAAAATCATCTCATTTTTCTATATTTGATAACAACGTTAAATAAGTTGAAAAATAATCACATAACAAGATCTCAGATTTTCATTTTTATGTTGACTAAAAATAGTTTTCATTCTACTCATTTTTTCTAATGTTACCAAATACTATAAAATACAAAAAACTATCTTCATACAAGATTTTTCATTGAAACAAATAGAACATTAAGAAGGAAAATGTCTCTCCACTGTGAATGATTCAGAGATTGTTTTCATACCCTTCCAAATGTTTTTGTGTTGTGATGAGTTTAAGTTGTACTTTCTCGAATGTTATATGTAATTTAGTAATTAAGAATTTGAAATGTGAAAATTTTATTGAATATTTTTTTATCTATTCGGTCAACTTTGGTCTAGTTCAATCCCTTTTCAATGAAAGTTGAGACATTTTGCATTTGGATTTTGGACTCCTCATCTGCCCAACAACACAATCGGCTAAAGTTCCACATTAAATCCAACTCAGTAGTAATGAATCACTAACATTTGAGTGATGATACACAACGGTTGTTCGGAGTAGATAATATTAGATCATGCCCCTTTCATTAGCATTTGCATTGAACGATGATGCACAATGGTTGGTCCCAGTGCTGGAATATTATGGATATGATTTGGTTGCCAGATACTACTTCTGGAGTCCGCATGTTTTTTTTTTTTTTTTCATTTTTATAATCATCAGTTCATCGCCAAATACCAATGGAAAGTGAAAATGACAGCTTTTGACCATGTTAAGCCTTGTAGCACAATGACATTGCCTCCTTTTTCTTTACAAGAGAACTAGGTTCGAATCACCCCCTCCCCACTGTTATAACTATCAAATTCTAAAAAAGAAGCATAAGAAATTTCTGCCACATTAAGTTTCCATTGAAGTAAAGTGAAGAATAATTTAACAGACAAGGAATAAAAGGAACCAAAGAAAGAGATGTAAAGACTCTCTCACACTGACACTGGAATCACAAAGTTGCATAAGTCAGTAAACAAACTCAATTACTCATGAAATGCTTGCAATTTACTGTGAAGAGAGATAAATGAAAGCGTGTGTTTTCTTATACCACAATATAGAAGGTGAATCCTAATCAGCCATACTAGCATCCTGAGCCCACATCATAAGCCTTAGTTCTGCGATGGTTTTTAGTACAATCATGAATCACCTGCACCTTTTCAACTATGCCACACAAAAGCATGTAGAGCAACCTAACCGAGCTACTTTGATTTTTTGCCAAATGTTAGCTAACAGAAGAAGCAAATGCCCTGTCACTAGTTAAAAAATGTTAGCTAACAGAAGAACTAGTGCAACTACTAACAACAGTAGTTCAACGTTATCAAAAAATCTGACAACATTAATCGGTAGTGTATCCATACATCATCCCAAGTATTTAGTCTCTTCATACCTACAGTCCCAGACTAAGCATTCCATGAGGAAGAAGGATCTAACTAAACCTCATTCGATAGTTCAAAATACCAAAATCCATTATGTTGATGCAGTAATTGTGTTTATTTCATAAGTAAGATGGTCTTTTAATTAATTGAATAGGTCAGCTGGGTAGTTGAAGAGAAGAGAATGCATCTAGAAAAAGTGAAATACCAAATCCATGTGATAATTGAACGGGAAGGGGAAGAGCACAGTGAAGCTAAGGCAAATGCTGTTTTTAGGCTTAACATTAGCCAAAATTATACAGAAGCGACAAGAACATAAAGAATATTTATGAACTTAACTAAAGCCTTAATCCCAATAAAATTGAGATCGGCTTTATGGATCCCAAATATACAAACTAATGAAAACGGGCTTTTATTTTAAGGGATTGAAACTGAAAATTCCCGTGCAATAAGGTCATGTTTGTCATACATGATATACAAATTTCATTTGCGAAAGAAAATATGTACATAGTTATATATTCACATACTGTCATGTACTATTGTGGATCAAGTACATGGCACATAAAAAATTTCTAGTGTTGGACGTCCAAGCCTTGCAGAACATTTCCAATGCAGCAATTAGAAGGCACCTACCAAATATTCAGATTCCAGCATATTTTTGTGAGTTAAATTATGTAGGTAACAGTACTGGCAGAAAGCACCAAAAACACTTATAGTAATAGCAAAAGTAAATGATTAGTAATGTCATGTACCAGAAAAACTACAAAATTAATAACGATCATACAAGTCTATGGAATCATCTAAAAATGGTTCTCTTAAAGCTGTTAACAAGAGAATAGATTGTTAAGTACAAAATATGATCTCCACCTTGTGGCCTCCTATGTTAGATTTTTACCATCCCTTTATCAAAAAAATTGCACAGTAATGACAAACACATTTTTAACAGCATAGTTTCTAGGCATACTTTGGTAACCTAATTCAAAACCAAGTCAGTGTGTACTCTTTAGAGAATAATGCACACAACAGCAGTAGGTTAATACACTTTCAGCCATTCAGTAGATAGAAATCAACTGTGAGTTAACAGGACTAAAATTTCATGCCTCAGTAGAGACCACCAGACAATAAATAATAAGCTCACAACACACTAATGACAACATACATTCAAACACCCCTTTCTTTCCTCTCTCATCTCCTCTCCCCTGTCAACTCACATTCGAACATACAGATAAGTTGGATCAATGGACAGGCTTATGTCAGTGTTGCATCCTACTTATAGTTCTTATAATATAGTAACTACGAATAGACCAAAATCTCTAAGGTAAACCAACTGCTGTCCAGATCCTATAAAAGCACAGAGCAGATAAAAATCTCAGCCCTTTGAATGGCAACCTAGTAGGTGCAGGATTACAGAACAGACTTGTTGAAAAGCTACACGTACATGGACTTTTAAGATTTATCAAATGACTTAAAATGAATTTTCCCTCAATGGAATTATGTACAAGTGGAAGATTACCATTCATTTCTTTTGATATAAGATGATCAAAATTCACATCAAAGGACTCATTTGTGAGAAAATTCATAAAATGAAGAGATCTAATTTAATTGAATACAAACAAAGATCAATTCCTATTGCTTAAATCGTAAGTACATGGGGTGACTGAAATGCGGAATGTAGTAACTGCTATATCCAATGGTAAGTTATCTTCACCAGAAAGTTTAGCATATCAGGAAAAGATTCTAGTAACTGAAATAAGTGCAACGACTCAAGGAAGAATCATCAGCATTATGCTTTGCACAATAAACCAGAGCATCTCAATGCAAAAGCCAAACCACAAAATCAATACTCCTTAGCAAGGTCACATATATTAGAAGGGGTTTGGCTTACCTCTAATACTTTTTAAAATGGAATCTCCTTTTGTTTTAATGAGAAACTACCACATCACCCACTAACTAACTTA
The DNA here is from genome assembly GCF_932294415.1 of Quercus robur. NCBI lineage: Eukaryota > Viridiplantae > Streptophyta > Magnoliopsida > Fagales > Fagaceae > Quercus > Quercus robur. The sequence continues at coordinate 67,862,690 of NC_065537.1, forward strand.
ATGGTGGAGATTAACACTCACTACACATCATTCTATCTCAAGGAGAAACTAACTACATGTCTAGTTGAAAAAGTACCGGAGGTAATCCAAACCCTATTAGAAGAATCTTTTTCTTTATTTGCATAGGTTATTAGCTCACCTTCCACCTTGCTCTTACAAATAGAGTAGGAGCCATTTGAGTGAGGACTAATTGGCATAAAGAGATCATCTAAAAGTACATGTATAACTTATTTATAACAAAAACAAGAAACTCAAACTACAAACATATTACACCAGGAGACATTCCTCAGTACACATATTGAGAACTAACCAAACCAAAGAATTGCAACTAAGCTCCGAAACCCATCTTATCGAAACGACCTTATCTTAAATTCACAAGTAAATATAGATAAGATAACAAAATTTTGACATTAACCCATCAATTATTCCATAATATCATATCAAAAAAACCTGTACTTGTTTACATACATATCATTAAGTACAATCTAAAAATCAATTTTCGAAAACGAAAAAATAAAAAATAAATAAAGCATTGACAAATTTTCACATGACCTTAAAACTATAAGACTTTTCCAACTTACAGAGCAGCGTGTAGCAAATCAAAATCAAGCTCGAACACGCGGCAACGCATCAGGATCCCCACCATAGTGCGATATCCGAGCAGCCATATTAGCCACCTGAGTCTGCATTTGCGCAGCCCTGACTTTCGTGGCGGTGGCGCGATGAAGGAACTGCTCGCGCGACAAGAGCCTCACATTCCTCAAGTACAGATCGAACGGCACCGCCCCCTCCTGCGCCGCCTTGTCGAGCGCGTACACGGCGTCCTCGATCGCCAAGTCCGCCGCCGTGCAATCCATCATCTGCTTCGACAACGCGTCCATACACTCGAACGCGTCGTCCACGTCCACACCTTCTCCGAAGCTACGCACCTTCGCTTCGTTCTCTCTCAACCAAGATTCGAGAATATCCGCATTCATCAGAACCATCTGCAACTGCTGCTCCAACCCTTCCTTCTCGTCGTGCATTTCCTTCACCGCTTTCCTCAGCTGATCCTCCCGGTACCGGAGCACCGACTGCGCGTTGAACATCCCTTCCATCTCCGCCTCACGCGTCTTCCTCATCGAAACCACCTCGCCGTGCACCATCTCGACGAGCTTGTTCACCGCATTCCTCTTGAACACCTCCGACGGATCCTCCGTCTGCGCCGCCACCGCCGCGGCAGCACCGTAAGGGGAAGCCGGGTAGGACCGCGGCGGAGGAATCGCAGGGCGCGTGTAGGCCGCCGCCGCCGGCGCGTGAGTGGGGCCATAAGGGTTAAAATTAGGGCTAGGGTTAGGGTTCGGCCGGCGCTGCGAGTAGAGCGGCGGATCGCGGCCGAAGTGGAGGCTGAGATTCCGGGCGAGTTCGACGAGGGTGGAGCTCGGGTAGATCCAATTCTGTAGGTAAGGGATTGCCACAAGGCCCGAAGGATTGACGTGAGGGTGAGGGCGCTTGATGATCATGTCGCGCGTGGGGTTGACGTAGACGCAGGGCGCGTGGCGGGGGTAGGACTCCATGAGCCAGATTATGATCGGGATGTTGTAGGTGACGGACTGGAAGGAAACCGGGATGGTGCCTTCGGCCTGGAGGAGGTTGACGGAGCGGCCGTCGTTGTGGGTGAAGGTGGCGGTTTTGGGGTCTAGAGATGGGTATGCGGAGGTTAAAGCAACGAGGTGCTGGCGGATTAGCCATTTGGTGTCTTCGGAGTATGGGAGGGCGGAAGGCCCGCGTTGGGAGAGGACGGAGCTTAGGAATTGTTGGGTCTCCATATTTTTTTTTTTTTTGTTGTTGGTGTTGGTGTGTGTATGGGTTTTGCGAGGGATGTTCGGACCTTTAAAAATATGAGAGGAAATGGGGATTTTGTTGAGGAGGAAAGAGAATGGGGGAATTTTTTTTTTTTTTTTTTTTTTGTGCTTCTTAAGGAAGTTTTTGAGATTTATGCGTGTCACGGTGTCAGCGTGTTGTTTGTTTCGCAAGGAGTAGTGAGGAAGTAGTGGACTTCCTTTTTTGGTCCTATCTATGAATTGGTGAGGAAGTTTATACTTTATACACAGAAAATATAAATAAATTAGCCTCCTCATTCCGCACGGGTGATATGATTCTCTTTCTTATTTTATGTTTAATGTAATTTTTTAACTAACATTTAGAATTTGAAATAGAGTAAATTGGTGGGTTTAGTGTACTAGTTTTTAAGAAAAAATTGTATTAAATGTATGTGAGATATATTTAAATAGAGAATGTAGTAATTTTTAGGAAAAAAAAAATTATCTAATTACATTAAGAATATTTTTAACATTTTTTGAAGTTATAACTATCTTTAAGAATTTTTTTTTTTTTTTTTTTTTTTTTTTTTGGTTGCCCTTCTTAAGGAAGTTTTGAGATTTATGCGTGTCACTGTGTCAACGTGTTGTTTGATTCACAAGGAGTGGTAAAGAAGTAGTGGACTTTCTTTTTGGTCTATCTATGCATGGGTGAGAAGTTTATAGACACACAAAAAAAAATATACATATATATATATATATATATAAACCAGCCTCTGCACTCCGCACTCCGCACTCCGCACATGTGACATGACTTGGTGAGACAAGAGCATTCGTAGTAGCTGTTGCAAAAATTATGTCATTTTACCACACCAAAAGCCTACTTTATTATTTTATCACATCATTTTACAACATCTCATTTATCAAATGTTTTATCATTCAATTCTATACATTAAAATAACATTTATTACACATTAAAATAATATATTATCCCCTCCCCCATTATCATCAACAATAGCAATAACAACCCACATCGTAGATCAACTACCACAGCCCACAACCACCGACCACCCCCACAGATCAACCACCGACCACCAATATCAGCCACTGCTACCAAAAAAAAAAAAAAAAAAAAAACACTCAAACAAACACTACAACCAATATCAGCCCCTACACCAAAAAAAAAAAAAAAAAAACACCACAACATCAACCACCACAACCAATATCAACGACGACGCTGGTGAGACCCCTCCACACTCCACAACCACAAATCTCACACCCACAACCTAAACTCACTCCCACAACCCACAACCCACAACCCAATCTGAGACCATCCCAAATCTCATACCCATCCCAAATCTCATACCCATAACCCGATCAACCTACCACCATCAACCAAAATCAGCCAACCACCAACAATCAAAACAACCAACCACCAAAAAAGAGAGAGAGATCGGCAAGATCGGAGCGGCGATGACGATTGGCAATGACAATAGCGATGACGATGGCGATAATCGGAGTGGCCTCACCCATGCCACTTGTGCCTCCGGTGATAATGGCCACCTTGCCTTGGAGCTTATTGTTTGAAGATGTGGAGTGTGTCATTTTGTTCTTTCTCTGTTAAGGGAGGAGCTGGGTCTGATGTGAGAAGAGAGAGAAAAAATCAAGACCAGAAGTGAGAGGAGAGAGAAAGGCGAATAAAAAACAATATTTTGGTTTACCATTTGTGTCCGTACCGTTGCAAATTTGCAACGGTACGAACACAAATGGTATAATTTTGGCACATATACAACATCTAATGGGAGGTGTTTTTTGTGTTTGGTGTGGCAAATGTGCCAAATATTTGGCATTTGCCACATTTGCCACATCTACTGTGAGTGCTCTAATGCAAAGGAATTTTAAGAATGTTGTTTATATTTTTTAGAAATATGTGTGGATGAAAAAGTTGGTAAAAATATGTGTAATGTTGTTTAAAAACTGAAAACATGTATTTAAACACATGTACCAAACAACCCATTAGTATTTGAAATAGAGTAAACTGCTGGTTTAGTGTGTACTAATTTTTAGAAAAAAAATATATTAAACGTGCATGAGATATACTTAAAGAGAAATGATATGTCCACAATATTTTTATAACAAATCTTAAGTGGTAAATTGTTACTAGTTGTTATTGTTGGAACAAAAAGGTAATCTTAATGTTACGTTCAAATTTGAACTAATAATAACTAACCACCTATGATTTTTTGTAAAAATGTTGTAGATGTAGCATCTCTCTTAAATAGAGAGTGTGCTAATTTTTAGGAAAAAAAAATTATCTAATTACATTAGGGGTATTTTTGACATTTTTTTTAAATAATAACTAACTTTTTGAATCCTCTTAATATATAGAGAAGAGATAATACAAAATATTTCATTAACTAATAAAAACTTGTCAACTCAACTGTAATAAAAAATATTCTTAAATTTTTTTTATTTTTTTTTTTATTTTTTATATTTATGTAACATTGCTCATGCATTCGAGCTAGTTTTGAGTCTGACAAAGGCAAGAATAAAAATTAGGCCGCAAAACGGTGGCAATTTATGTTGACATGTTGTGTTAATTAATTGAAAATACATAGATCAACCCTAATATGATTGATTTTTCCCTTATTTTTTTGAGTTAAAGGATTAGGGACTTGAGTTTCGATGCAAAAGTCATGGATACAATCATTGAAATTCTTTAATTCTTCAATTATATTTTAGAATTCATATTTCTATTAGATAAAAGTGACAACTTTTATATATATAAATATGGTCATTTTCGAGTTGATTGCAATATAGAATTGGTCCATTTAAAATGGTGTTAAAGCATGTCCATCCACTTTGACATGAACCAATTTATAATAAATACTAATCCTAAGAAAAAAGGATATCCTATTTGTGAGTCATGTCAAACATTGTTACCCCGCCATTGAGTCTCCATTTTGTTGTTTGGGTTTTGTGAGGATTTTCAGACCATTAAAAATAGAGATGAGAATTTTTTTGCTTCCTAAAGAAGTTTTGAGATCTATGTATGTGTGTGTGTGGTGGTACCGTAGTGGACTTTCTTTTCTGGTTTATGAATTGGTGAGAAAGTCTATATAGAAAACAAAAATAAAAAAATAAAATGAGATAAAAAAAAAAAAAAAAAAAAGTAATTTTGGTGATCAGTTTAGATAAGAACATATAAAAGCTAGCTAATTCAACTACTGAATTTGGTGCGAGATAGTCTAGTTTTTGAGCCCGACAAAGGCAAGAGTAAAAATTTCAGTTAAAAAAGGGTGACAATTCAGTTGGGAGGTCGTGTTTATGTGTTTAAAAACATGTCTTAATCCTAACATGACCATTTAATAATTGTGTCAACATCTCAATACAACTTATTTATTAAGCTAGTTGACACAACAAAACCTATTTAAACTCATTTAGTACACGGCCTTAGAAAATAAGATGAAAATAGAGTTTGTTTTTCTTTGTTTTGAGTAAAAAAGTTTAGGAATTTAGAGTTTCAAACTCTCAATACAAAAGTTATCAATATCATTATTGAAATTCTTTCATTTTTCAATTATACTTAGAATTCGAATTTATATTAAATACAAAATTTATTTATATGAATTAGGTTATTTTGGGTGATTACAACACAAAATCGATCAATTTAAAATCGTGTTAAAGCATGTCTATCCACTTTGACAGAAACCAGTCTATATCTTTATATTACTAAAAGAAGCTAGCATTTATTGTTGTTATGCTCCTATTGAGTCACATTAGCAGCTATGTCATTCATTTATTTTTTATATTTCTTTTTACTATTTAAACTTTTCTTCCCCCTATTTTCAAAAAAAAAAAAAAAAAAAACTCTTATTCTCCTATTAGTTCACACACCTATTGTTACACTTCTTCCAACCTTTCATTTTCCTTTTTGCATTTTTATCTCCCCACTACTTTACCATAATACTTTCTTCCTCTTTTTTATATTTTGACTCTTCTTCTACTCATTTTATTTTGTATAAATTTGATATCATTTTCCCATTCAATTCATATTTTCTCCACACAAAACTGTGAGTACTCTCTCTCTCAGTGAATTTTTATTTTATCCTATAACTCTAATTAAGGTTGATGTTTTTTTTTTTTTTTTTTTTAATATTCCATCAAAAAGTCTTCTCTTTCCCTTTTATAACTTTGGTTGAATTTTAGTTTGGGTTAATACTTAATTTTTTTGGAAACATGAATTTGAATATGCCTACCAATTGTTTGAGTAATAAATTATTATAAAACCTATTATTTATTCCTTTGTTTCATTTTAATTTTGGTTAAGATAACATTATAATTTTGTAATGAGTTTTGTTATTATGATAATTTCATTATTCCTTAAGAGATGAGAAATTTGAATAATAAATTTGAAACTTATAAAATTTAGTTGTATATTAAGCAAATATAATACACTACAATAGAAGTTAGAAGAATATGATTTACCTTAAAAAAATAATAATCAAACATAAAAAATAATAATAAAATGGTATATTTTGTAGAGATAAAAAGATAAAAAATACTTGTAGATTTTTTTTTTTTTTTTTAAATAGACAATACTTGAAGTAATGGTTACTTTTTATATATTACACCTCATTATATAATATTTATATTCCCACGCATTACGTGGGTTTGTGACTAGTTTATACTAAATACTAACCACAAAAAAAATCATATCTAATTTGTAGGCTATGTCAAACATTGTCACCATGCTGAAATTGATGACTATATATATATATATATATATATATATATATTATAGACTGGTATGATGGTATCCATGCCTCATGCCTTCTCGACTAAAATTGCTGGCTTGCTGCAACTACGCCAGCATCGTTTTAAAAGTAGGCACTAATCAATAAGAAGTATTTGTCAATGGAGTAATTTAAGAGAAAACAACCAATAGCATACTTAAACATCTTTTCATGTGGCCCTTAAGTTGTTATACTACAATTTAGTTTACATTATAGTGATTGATATTGATTGGTAATCTTGTGTGTTCAACGCTTAATTTATGCGGGTATACATCAATATAAATGCACTTCCAAAAAAATATGAAGCACTAGTAATTTGTTTTGCACTAATTGAAGCTTAGACTGAAAATCGATGGAAGAGTGCACAGGCTACTAGTTAATAGTTATACAAGAGGAAACAGGTATATTAGCGTGATGGATACTATCATGGTACTCACAGATCCTTGCATAAGCTACAAACTGGGGAAGATTAAATGTCGGGAGAGGAAGGGGGAGATTCTATTTCTATGAAACTTTTATTTAAATGCAATTATGTTTTAAATTCTGAGATCAACTTTGGTCTTTTAGTTCAAATATACTTCAATTCAAAGCAATTCTCACGATTCAAAAGCAGGATTGTAACCTTCAATCATCAGAAGATTTTAGCAAAGGATTAAACACACACACAGCATTTACCACTGCATTTTCGCGCCGCAAGAGGGGGGGGGGGTGTGGGGGGGTTGAGGCGGGCATGTGACGGAAACCAAAGTAGGAGAACCATGGATGCCCTTGTTTGGCAGACGAAACTATGTAATAGTCACCTCTCACGTGTTACCTGGGTTGAAGTCAAGTGTTGCGCATATATGAAAGTAATGCAAAGGTATCTAAATGAATTGAAAAGGTGAAAAAAGAAAGAAGTGAGAAACCAAATAATAAGCCAGAAACTAGCAGATGCATTTTCATTAGTAAACCAGAAACAACCATCAACACAGCCATCCCAAACCAACCACATCTGTTTACATTTTCTCCTTTTGCTCCAAAGTCATATTCCTAGTCCTAAGGAGATGGAGAAGAAACAAACTGCCTGGGTGCACTGAAGATGTCCTTGCCTGCAAAGGGAGATGTCCACTCATTCAAACCAGCAGAAGATGATGTTTCTGCAGCCACTCCACCATCCGATATGAATTTGCCATTTGTACTGCCCAGTCTCATGCCTGAACTATTCCTCAAAAATGAAGAAAGCCCCAGCCATAGTCCATTTGATTTGGCAGATGATGGGTAATCCAAAGTCCAATCTATACTGGTATAGTCCAATTCAGGCATCAACCCCCCCGTATTCCAATCCACATGTGCAGGTGAGCCAAATGTTCCTGCTGAACCCTGACCAGAAAACAGCCCGAGGGAGGATGGAACTGTAAGTGAATGTGAAGATGCACCCATTGTGTTCCATGAACCTCGAGGCTCAGAAGGAACTGAGTGTGAAGGTGAAGACGCACCCATTGTGCTCCATGAGCCCCCCAGGCCAGCTGATGTGGAATCCACCGGCCCAAACATGAGTGGATATTCTTTATAAGGAGCTTGATGGTAGAATTGCTCTGATCGCTGATTTTCCGGACCAAAGATCCCTGCACTCTGATTTTGCATGAGTTTCCCATTTGACCTTATGTTGTCAACACCTGGAACACTGCTTGCATACCATGGAACTGCTCCTGATGCTGACGCGCTAATGCTAGAAACAGGGTTTTGCTTCGCATTTATGGACTGGGGGCGCTGCATCACAACCACTGGCTCCCTCACTGCTCCTTGCTGCATTATTCTTCCATCATTTCCAACAACACTAAGTCGTGACTCCACTTTTGCTGAAGGAGGTGCTACTTGCATAGGTGGTGCCAAATTCAATGGAGCAGAATGGCTTGCTCCCATAGCAAGCCACCTCTTCTCTGCCAGTGCCTTCAGATGATTTGCCTTTAAAATCTGTAGGTTCCTATTCCCAGGATCTGAAAATGCTGGCACTGCCATAGCTGTCTGGGGGTAGTTATAATCCCTTTCAATTCTTCTTTGCTGTATTATAACTGAAGCTACAGGCATTTCTTGTGGTCTTATCAGGTTCCTTGTTCCAGCCGTTTCCTCTGGCTTTGACATAGTAGCATGCTCTTCCTGCTTCTGTGTTCTCAATGTATCTTCTGCCTTATCAAGATCACCTTCAAAAGTAACAACAGCTCTTTCAACCTCTTGCTTTGAGCATTTGTATCTCACCTCTAACGCTGAAATCCGAGCAAGCTCTTCACTAATATCAATCTTCAAATTGGCCTGACTTCCAAGGTTCGTATTATCATTTTGGTGATTTTCTTCTTCATTTCTCTCAAAAAGCCAGGTGACTGATTCCTCTACCTTGCCCTCATTCAACATCAGAGCCAACGTTGCCCGTTCAGAAGGGAACCCCATTGCCACAAGCTGCTGAGATAGTGCTTCCAGCTTTCTTGACATGAGATAGCCATTGCAACGGTCGTGCAACTCTTGTGCCCGCCTTTCTCTCTGCCGCTGGTGCTTCCTCTCATTTTTCAGACGGATCTTCTCTCGTCTGTCATTGTCAGAACCAGGAACTGCCTCTTGCCTTGGAGTAGAATGAGCTATTTTATCTTTTGGGTCTTCAGACTCACCAGAGCAGCTGCCATTGTTGGAAATTGAGTCATACTCCGATACCGTTCCATGAGGGCTACTAGAATGTTCATCTGTATCATCTATATTACAATAACGACCATTGTCATGAAAAGGTGGCGAAGTGGCAGCAGATGATGTTTCAATGGAATGGAATGTTCCAGAGACTGGATTGTAAGCACTTGCTGGATTACCACCCCCAGTGTTGCTAGATCCAGAAGGCTTAGAAGAAGTCTTCTGTTGTTCCTTGGTTGCCCCTGCAGAGGGCTTACTCTTGGATTTAGACTTGGATTTTGACGCTGGAGACATCTTTCTGGTTCAAACGAGCCAAAAATGTTACTGCAACAATTATAAGAAAAATTAATTTTTTAGCATTAGAAAACAAAATATATGCAGCTAATCCATATGAACCAACATGCAGGAAAAAGTAATATCAGGGAAAATATTCAACATTCCACTCTTTTTTTTTTTCCCTCTTATCTTTACAAAATATATAGAGTTGAAAGAGGAACAGGAGGTATCATCCCACAAACCAACCAATTTTAAAACATCAATTTTCAAATAGAAGAATTATCTCCAAACTTCTTAATTCTTATAATGAAAATTTCAGCTAGAATTCCCCAATTCATTCAAATTGAATTAGGAGATTAAACCCGAGCCCTAATGTCAAATACACAACTTAGGCACACATACAAGATTAAACCCAAGCCCTAATTTTCAATCCCTTACTGATGGGGAAAAATTAGTCATTTGGTCCAATTCCATTGGTATAAACATTAATATCATATTTTCCCACAACGAAACTTAGCCCCTTACTATTATGTATATATCATCTACACAAACCCCAAAAGAGTTCATCACAATTATCAAAATAATAATCGATAAACAATGTGCAAGAATAGTTAGTCCACCAAACTGCCAAACATCACCAAGATGAACCCAATAAAATGGCTTTCTTTAAAATTAAAATCTAAATCTTTAAAATGAAATGCCACACTTATAATTGTCCCAAAAACCACAAGCCCACAATTCCACTCACCAATTCCGAATAGATACACACATGCAACACCAACAAATCACAAGACAAGAAAACCAACACAACAAACAAAAACATATGACCCCAATTCCTAGAAATCATAACTGAATCCCAGGAAATGAATTGAAACAAATCCCAGAAAATGAAAATGGAAAATACAACCAATTCAGAACACACCCACATTCCAAACAACATATAAATCAACTTCACAAACCCACATAACAAACAAATAAATCATATAACAAGCAAAAACCCATTATAAAAAATCCAAAACCCAGATAGACAGTGAAATGAAAATGAAAACCCAGAAACTAAAGATCTTCAAAAATTCTTCTTTTTTATTAAAAAAAATCAAAGATCAACAAAAACAAAAAACACCCTTTAAGAAATACCCAAATATCCAAATCAAAAAAACACAAATCAAATCGAAAAAATGATAATCACACTCATTGTTGTCAAAAAAAAAAAAAAAGGAAAAGATCTAAGCAGAGAGAAGAAATGGGATCTGAGAGCTGACCTTGTGAAGGAAGAAGAAGATGTGAGAGAGAGAGAGAGAGAGATCGATTTGTGATGGTGATCGGTGATCGATGATGATGATGAGGATGACGACGAGGTCGTGTCTCTTTGTTTGTCTCTACTTTTTTTTTTTTTTTTTTTTGCTCTTTCTTCTTTATTGCTCGCTGTTTTCGTTTTTTCTGTTTCACTTTTTACCTGTTTTTGCTTTGGTTTTGTTTATTCTGTTTTTTTAATTTATTAATTTGTTTTATTTTTTTAATATTATAGCTGTCAGTCTGGCCAAACAGAAAATATTGAAAATTGGTTTAGTTTTCTGTACTGTGCTATCAAGAATTAGGCCAGATTCTATCACCAAAAAAAAAATTTTAGGCCAGAATTTTATTTTATAAAATTAGGCCAGATTTAACTACTTTTTTATTTGGTTTCATAAAAAAAAAAAAAAAAAAATACTTTTATTTTATTTGAGTAATGCTGGAGATACAAACTTTTTTTATAACAAAATTTACAAATAGATGATATGGTGAGTGATTATTGGTAAATAAAAAAGTAATATTAATTGTAAGCTTAGATGAAAACCAATAAAAAATTGGTCACATTAACGGTTTGTAAAAATACTATAAAATAGTTTGTAATTGTAGCACTACTCTTTTTATTTTGTATTTTTTGTTTAGGAGGTTTTATTATTTGCCTAAAATAAGGATTATGGTTTATCTAAAAACAAAAATGCTACATTTACAATATTTTTATAACGAATCTTAGATGGTAGGTTATTACATACTATTACTGGTACATAAGAAAGAAATTTCATTCAAATTAAAAACTTATAACAATCTATCACTTAGAATTTATTGTAAAAATGTTACGTAGGCAATGCTTTTATAGAAGGATTTTGGTTTCTCTTTTTTTTTTTTTTTCAAATATTAAAAATAAAATTTTATATATATATAAATCTTTGTCTTTCTGTGGGGACAGCTTTTAATGGGAAAGTAGACACGTATTAAGACTGTTGAGATCCCGGGAGTTCCGTACTGCCGCCGATTGAAATTGTCCTCCAAAAGTTGTGTGCATTTGCTTGGTTTTGCCAATAAGGTCCTTTTAAGTTTTAACTCCTCATTCATTTCTAACTTTTACTCAAAAAATAAAAATAGATAAAATGTCCTTATTCATCGAGGTTGATGAAGTTTATTGACACATAACTATTATTATTATTATTATTTTAAAGATTATCTCCTCAGCGAAAAGAAAAAAAAAATTATCTCAAACTCTTCACTCAAAGGAAAAAAAAAAAAAAAAAACTAAACTCCCGAATATATATTTTCTAATATTGATTCGAAAGTATGGACATTTTTTTTTTTTTTGAGATGAATGGTAGAAAGTATGGATATTATGTGTATGGTATATTTTCCCCAATTGAGAGTATTTAGCAATATCAATGTGTGTATTAAATTACTTTACTTATTGAATTATTTTAACAAGTCACACTATTTTTAAATAATTAGACAAAATTTTATTTTAAAATCAAGTTGGAGGAAATTAGGAATAACCTATAAAGTGATAAGTCAAATGAGCATCTATGTATACTTATAATCATATGACCTACTTTGCAGATTTCTAACTTGTTTATATAATTTAATAAATTATGTGATTTAACACGCATTGGATTGACCTATGAATAGCCGCATAATGAATTGTATGAAATTCCTTTAAGGGGAAAACTTTATCATTATTTTTATATATCAATGCATAAACAAAATATGGTTGTAAGTCAATGACCATAACCAATAACTGATAACTGTTAAAGATACGGAGGTACAATTTTATCTCTTTTGTTGAATATATCGAATATTGTATCTTTCTTTTAGTTTTTTTTAAAAAAATATTATTTATTGGTATCCAACGAGTCTTGAATTCATGACCCCACTCTTCACTAGCAATTCATAATTTATGGTAAAATATATAGGGAAAAAAAAGAGTCACCATTATGTTACCCTTCCAATATGGTACTAGATTATTTAGTGACCATAATTACCATGGCCATTATGTGAGCTTAGTCCTACCACTACCACCAATATCCTCTATTGAGTTTGAGTTTCATATCTACTTCATTGTTGCCATTGAAAAGTATTTATTAGAATGTTAATTTCCACTTCCACTATCATATGTATGGTTATATACAATTGTTATACAAAATAACATGAACAATCACAAATATTGTGTGGTTTAGAACTTCGGATACTTCAACTTTTAAAGAACCTACACCAAACTTCCGTATGGTTTAATCGTCTTCATTTTTCTTTTTTTAATGAAAGGTTTAATTGGTTTGAATTAAGTAATAGCCATTAATATATTTTTTTCCATCCAAGTTTACAAAAATTAATAGAAAGTAATAAAATTTCTCTCTTCAAAAACAAAAAGGAATACCAAAAGCCTTCACAGTCAAACCCATAGGCATAGCCACTAGCCCACTAACCAGTAACCACTAACCATTTCACAGTTCACACCCATATGTTGCCTAGTAATGGGCCAACTGGCCCAACTAAAAGCACACACTGATACCCAATTGTGAGTTGTAATCCTCAACCATCGCCTAACAACCCAAAGATCCAAAATCAGGGTGCACCGTCAGACTCATATGCTTACGCTACTTGTCCAGTTGTTATGTCCTTCTAATAAATAAAAAAACAAAAAAGAGAGAGACTATTTTACTTCTTCTTTTACCTTTGAAAAATGCTATATTCGTAATATTTTCACAAAACTTTTATAACATATTTTAAGTGTTAGGTTATTATTTGCTGTTATTGGATAATAAGAAAGTAATTTCAGTTGTAAGTTTAAATTAAAACTAGTAATAACCTGCCACGTAGATTTGTTATGAAGACATTGTAAAAATGTTGTAGATGTAATACTTATCTTTCATTTTTTTGAGCTTCTTTAGTTTTTTAATTAACAATAAAATACATCTAATTTTATACCTAATTTTACACGATGATAAGGTGTCAAGTTTTGATGACAGCATCATCTGAGTTTTTTTTACTTTTCTTTTTTGTTGCTAAAGTCTAAGCAGTTTTTACTTTGGTCCACTAGTATTTTTATCATACACCAATTACAATTTATTCTCTTAACATGTTCTTAAATTCAATAATTTTAGTTAAAAATTTTATAACTCATTTCGTTGACATCGAATGAACTCTTTAGTCCAAGCGGTACCTCTTATGCACTAAAGTGCAAGGGTTCCAAAGGGGGGTTGGGTTGAGTTGCAGGGGTAGAGAATTTTCTAACCATTTCAAAAAATGAAAAAATGTTGACACTTTTTAGTGTTTCTAGCAGATATATCCATGGTTCAAATCCCTCCTTACCCAATTATCGAATAATCAAAGAAAAAAAAATCAATAATTTTAGAGACACAACAAAGTTCACATTTGCGACTAGTTTGTAATGGTAGGTAAAAAAATATTGTCGGTGGTGGGACTATGTAAGAACAATAAAAACTTACCAATAATATTGTGTGGTTTAAACCTATCTTTGATCAATAAACCTGGTTAATCGGGCACTATTTAATATTTGATCAATAAACCTATCTTTCAAGTATAATTTTAAACTACAAAAACTTGCATTTTAAATATTTGATCGATAACCTAGTTATTAATATTTGATTGTCTTGAAATTTTGCAAGCAATGGGAATTGAGAATAAACGAAGATAATGTAATTTGTAGGTAAGTTCAATGACCTTGAAAACCATTTGCATAATCAATATGATATGTCAATGCTTGAGCCATCAACCTCGATTACACGAGAGTTCCATGAAAAATCCTTGGCAGGATTGAATTATTTTAATAATGGAAATGTCATGAAGCGTGAACCAAGATCCATGATAAAAGCTCAAATAGTGTGAAACACTATAGCTTGTTTAGACCTCCAAATTAAAATTTACGGTTAGATTACTTTTACTCTACTTAACTAAGTGCGGAAAAAGAGTAAGAGTGATGCAATAAAACCGGATCTACTCTCTAAAGCATAAGCACATACAATAACCAGTAAAAGTAAAGCTTAATGAGTAAGGGAAGAGAGATGTAAACACAAAATAATACCAAAATGTGTTATCAAAGTGGAAACCAAAAAACTCGGAGAAAAACCTTTCCGCAGCCCTCTAAGCCGAATCGATCCACTAGTGAATAAAGTTGGAGTAAAGATATCAAAAAGACCCTTCAAGCCTAATCTACCAAATGTACTTGAACCCTTCGAGTTCCAGCTACTAACGGACTTCACCGAGTCATGTCTTCACTAGTTATCCGGATCCCGCAATTAGCTCCAAATTGCATCCGTCAATCAATGGCTTATTCCAATGCTTCCCACACACACCAAAACTTCTCTCAACACTTAGATTGGGTGAGGTAAGTGTTTGGGCTAAGAACCTCTCAAAGATTTGTAATTAGAGAGGTAGGAGTAAAGGAAAACTAAGAAAAATTGTGTAGACGATTGTGGGTTTACAATCTCTAACTCTCAAATGTGTTGTTAGTGTTTTTTCTCTAAAAGACTCCTTACAATTTCGTGGGTAATGTGGCTTATATAATATGGGTAAAGAAATGAGGAAGGCACTCTTTAAAAACATCCAGGTAGAGAGTTTTGCGAGTCACTCGCAGGTTGGCCAAGTCGCGAAGTGACTTACAAAATACAACCTTGCAAAAGACTGTTCATATTCCATCATGTGCTTCTCATGTAACTTTTCTCAAGTTGTCCACTCGCGAGTCAATTGCGAGCAAGTCGCGAACTTCACGGTCTTCACAATTCTTCACCAAACTCTTATACTCAACCCTTACATTAAATCCCACAAACATACAGAGAAAAGATTGGCAGAATACAATCAAATTTGACACGGAATTAAAGCCAACAAAATAAAGTTGAAAGACAACTTTACAATCTCCTTATTTGGCTATTCCATGACAAAAATGTGAGTTTAGGAACAGAGGCAAAACCCACTCACACTTAAATCTAAAACCTGTGAAGAACTTATATCATATATACCTGTAACTTGAAACACTGCACATAACAAATAACTTCATTAAGCTTGAGACAAGTAGAAATCAAGGCATGTATATAGAACAAGTAAAATAAGATCAAGTAAAACCAATTGAAATATAAACATATAGCAGAACTTGGTTAAATTAAAATTAATTACATGTCAAAATCCTATTGGATAAGCTTGAAACAATTATGTGAATACATGTACTTGATCTTTTCAATATTAATGGATTTAATAAATATTTTACAAAATAGTTAAATTAAATCTCTTAATTTTGGAAAGATTGGGTCTTGCTTTTGTGCTAAGGTATGCCAAGATGCTTAGTACAATGAAACAATAATTCTTAATTTAACTCAGAGATATTGGAACTCATTGCTGCTATTATATGCTGGTGACAATTTATTTCAATAAGTATGAAGCATGATTGTTTTTATGTTCAATGAGGAAGATATAATCTTGCTAGGTCTCATGTATGCTTCTTCAATTAAAATTTTAGGGATTTTATACATGCTAGTAATATGTTTTTAATTTTTAATTTGTTATATCTATGAGTAAAAGAAAAATCTGTTCATAAAAAAAAAATAAATAAAAAAAAAGATAAAAACTAAACTTAATCTCAAAAATAATAGTTCTTAAGATCTTAGAATTCTATATTCTTTTTGTAAATATTTATGATGTAAAACTCAAAACATGCTTTCCACTAAATTTTTTATGTTTAAATCAATTCAATGTGATGTGATATGACTGTATATTATGCATGTTTCCATGTTTAAATTCAATTCAATTTTAATTCAATGTGATGCAGAATAGTGGTATATTTTATTTTTCTCTTCAAAATTCAAATCCAATATGATGTTTGTATCTTTGTTTTATGACACGTTTGATGGAATATGTAAGTGGCCACCATAGTCTAAAAGACTAGTTTGATTGGGCATGGTGGATGCCTAACACTTTCCCACCTTATAACTTAGTCTCCGAACTTAGATCGAAGGTTATAGATTAGTTAATTATGCGTGTAATTTTACATTTTAGAATGTAACTAGATTCAAAGCTATGTACTTTTTTTAGATTGTACTTAGGACAAAAAGCCTTGAAATTTCTATTTCAATGTAAATTCAAATTCAAAGCTATTTAATAAAAATTTGTATTATTTCATAAGGTCTTCTTATTTTTCCTACAATTAAATAAGTAGTGACTCCATTGCGAAACCCTCGATTTAGGGGGAAAATAAATTTCACATGGGCTTCCCACTTTGAGGGACAACAATCACGATCTCACCCATTTGTGTGGGCTAGGTCCAGCAGGACCTGGTGGGCTGAGGTCATGGTTTCTCACAGCATCATAAACTTTTAAGAAAATTAGGGTAACTATCTACGCCCTCCCCCCACCCACTAAACTAAGGTAACATTATTACTTTCATTTTTAAAAAGAAAATATTCAAACAGTACTTCTTTTTTCCTTTATAAAATATTTATTAAAAAAAGTTATTAAATAGGGGTATGATAGTAAATATATACATATTCTATTTTATAACCCATACTTTCCTATTTACCAACCATACAGATCCTTAATTTAATTTGTTTTTTCAATTTAGTACTTTAACTTTCAAATTTATTTAATATAGTCTTCCTATTAGTGGTTGTCATTACCATGTCATTAGAATATAACATAAATTTGTTTTTTTTTTAAAATAAATTTAATATATTAAAAAATTCAAAAAATTAATATCTTAAAAAAGGAAAAAAAAGAAGAAAAAGAGATAGTATTATCTAAGATTAAAAAAGGATTTAAACAAAAAAGGATTACACCACATCACAAACAAATTCACATATTTAAAAAGAAAAAAATATATCGAACCAAATATTTCTACACAGAAGAAAAAAAAGTGTAGGATTGACATCAAAACTGAGAGACTTCAATTATGATTCTCAAAATTTAATTACCCTAATATTCTGTATTCAAAGGAAAAAAAAAAAAAAAAAAAAAGAAGAAAGAAGCAAAGAAATATTATATTTTAATCAAATCGTAGTTCACTTAAAAAGGATTTCACTGAAGATTAATTAAGATGCGATAGGCGCATTGCTTTATTATATACCTTACGGTTACAACAAAATCAAAACTAAAATGTAAACAAACTAAACCAACCCAACAGTCTGCCATAACAAACAGTAACAAACTTAACTGTCATGACTAATGAATAACAGCTCCAACGACATACAATTTAAGTAGGTTCATTAGTAAACTTTACATAAACGACTTGTAGCTTCAAGTATTGAAGGAGTATAACCTTAGACATCAAATGACATGCCGTAATATCATCTAGAGTCTAGACGACTACGAAAATAAACCTAAAGCGCCTTGTCGTATATGGGGAACCTGACTCAAAACGGCCTATCGTACTTCTTCCTCCTTAATTATTAGCGTTTTAATTAGGTAGCATTGCAATGTTTACTTCAAAGATGTCTGATTGTTCACTTTTATTAATTTTATTTGTATTGATGGCTTAAAACTAGGTTTATGGAAATCTCCACTCTTCCTTAATATGTTTGCCACCAAGAATACATTCAAACAAAAGACTTTCAATTTGTAAGAAACAAGTCCTCTGTGTGTGTTCTTGAATGGGACATTGGTCTCTGAAGCAGTTTCTTAAAAACCATTAATGCTAATCTCAGCTTTACGTTGGGATTATGCGTATCATTATCATGCCAGACACACATACATGCATGAGTTTTACCCAATCAAGATTTGACACATCATTGAGCTTTGAGGGTTAGGTTTTCTTTTTTTTATTTATTTTTTTTGTTTGGTCTCTCGCCTCTCTCATTTACCACAAAAAAAGTTATAGTTTATGAGTGATCTATGAGTTTTAATTAACTTGAACGGTTTAAAGTCTATTATTATCATTATCATTGAGGGAACATCATAGATTCAAATAAGTTTCAAGATATGTAAAATTTCTTTTCAAAGTTTCCATCTCCTTAAGAAAAAATAAATAAATATAGAAAAGAACCTCCAAACATAAATTATATATCAAGTACAAAGAGCACCCTAGTTATTGCAAGAGGAACCCAATAAGTTGATCCACCAAAAGCTCACACAAAGTTGGCCTCCCAAATCATAAAATTTGAAGACGCGAAATACGAATACTTGATAGTCTAGTTGGCAACAGTATTCAACAAGTTGAGAATTGTGATTTCAGCATTCCGGTTGACATGACTATCTACTCAATTGTCCTCATTTCTCTACCAAGACTGTTGAAGATGACTAATACTTCTCCAAAGGAGCAAATATGACCAGTCCACAGCATTATGTGATCTTAAACATCTTTTTTGTAATAGCTAATTCAAGACTTTTTTTGCTTATTGCTGTACAGTCACCATTTTACAACCATTCAATAGGGAACTACACGGTCGTATAATGGCTGACATACCTAAGGAACAATAAGAAAGGAGATAGAGAAATATGTTAGTCTTCACATGTCTACACATATGGTTATCATGAAAGCAACTTCTCACCTAGAATGTGAGACAAATACTATTAAAAAAAAAGGAATGTAAATTTACCACAAACAAACATATAGGCTCAAGTCTCGCAGATTAGGAGTTACGAGTCAGGTTGCATGCTTAGTGGAACTGTCATCTGTAGGGGAAACAATAGCTAAAATATCATATTAAATATTGACCAATTTCCATAGACTTATATAATTTTCCTGAATTATCTTACAGCTTACCCCTATTTGCCTCTCTATTAGACCCAAAACAATAGCTCCAGACACTGAGGCAAATATTCTGCAAAATGAGGATAAAGGTTCTTACCATCTTAACTACAAAACATAATGCAGTGGTCATCAACAAGGAAGAAAAATAGATAAATCATTAAGACAAGCATGAGATAATCTATGGCTATGCTGACCAATATGAGAGCAGTTAAACAAAACAATTCTCATTAGATATTGTTGTTGAGCAGAAATACACATTTGACTTTTCAGCATTGCATTTATAAATTTTTTTTCCTACCTTATTCAAGGAAGTATGAAACAGAACTACTTGAATCTGAAAAGTGATATTAAAAAAAGAGTAAATTTTGCTCTAAAGACAAAGTCTGATTTAAAAAATAAAAATACTACAAACCTAGCTAGCAGTAGCAGGTAGAACTTTACCAGAAGAATATCATGGATTAAATCAAGCTTTAAAATGTGTAAAATTTGTGAATATCAAGCTCTAGGGCCAAAAAAAATATGTAAAAAATAAATTGTGAAAACTATTCACAAAGTTGACCTTCAGTCAAGCAGTTAAAACCATATATGAGACAATGGACAACCTACCCTTCAGAAATTTTGAAGGCACTCACCCATACTTCAAGTGGTAAGAATCTAAAATCTAGGAAGGGCATAACATCCTGACTAAATGCAGGGAACATAATAATTTTCATCAACATAACCCCTACCAGTAGGGGGCAGGGGAGGGAAGTTGAGCTCTTTCAGAGTTTTATTTCATAAAGCTGAATTGAATTTCAATTGTTTTGAGGAATATGAAAGTACCATACCACCTTCTATTTTAATCCAAATGCATGTTCTCATACCTTCTGAAAACTTGCTTGTAAAGAACATATGGTAGGACAAAGCTCCGGCCACCAAATCTTCCTTGATAAATAACTTCACTGAGTGGTTTTATTGCCTATGAGGGAGATCCCAAGATTTTCCAATAAGAACAAAAATTAATAGGAAAATTTAGGCAAAAAAAAAAAGGAATTTCATCCGAATGGGAGTCAACGAGGGACGTAATCTTTCTCTCCCTAATTCTAGTCCCTTATGGAAATTGCTCCTTTTCCCTTTTCTCTAAAATACACAGAAATGGATCATCTTCACACTTACACTTACTTCAAAGATGACACAGTGACCTCCATCCACACTGCAAAAGAGAATGAATATTGTTGGGGATCTAATACTAGAACATGAAACATACACCTAGCATCTGCACAAAAGGGAATTCATTGCATGTGTATAAAAGTTTCAGGTTAATGTAAGTGTTTGTGACTCTCATATATGCAATTGCCCATGGCTTGGAATATTGTACCATACTAAGCAGCCTTAAGAAGAATTGAAAGACAACTTCAAGGATGACTAAAATGATGCTAATGTAGAGATAGCAGCACTTACTGAAGAGGTTCTTAGTTGTGGAAGTCTCAAAAGCCATCAATGGAGCATGCACAATTTTGCCCTGCACTTGAAATTGTCAACTGAAAAACCAATATAAAAATTTGTATGACTTTTGCAGATTATGTCACACACATTCTTTTATATGTAAGATTAAATGGGTTAAGTCACCTACTTGTACACAACAATGAGCCCCAGACAGCACAAAAAGAGAAAACTACAAAATTAAGAATTCATCAGTTAAAAAATATTACTGTTACAAAAAAATTTTGCAAGCAAATTTTTGAAAAGACAAAACAGTTATAAAAATGAACACAAATATGAAACTAAATTAAGGAAGTGAGAGACATATTACTCAATCTATTGAAAAATGATGCTTGATTTTTGTAGAACCATCTTTGAAAATCCTTTTGGTTTCAATGCCACAATCCTCTGTTTTATATACAGAAACAAATAATTTAGAAATTCAATAAAATGGGATGCTCATGAAAGAGAACAAAGAAAAGAGTGCACAACTGATCAAGATGTGGTTCAATAATATATAAGTCAGAGGTCGAAGGATTCAAGAACCTGTGTAGCTAATGGGGTGAGATCCTTCTGGACCTGGTTAGAATATTTGGGGTACCAGCAATCTTATGATCCGTTTCCACCTCCTTAATTCATGTTTCTGCTAGTTGGAGTAAGAAAAATTGGCAAAGTATTCATCACACATTTTTTAGAAAAACAAAATTCCCATATGATTTGAGCTAAATAATTAAATTAAGCAAATTAAATCTCTTGTATAGATCCGGTGTACTAGGGTTGTGCCCCCATTTTGTGCCTTTTTAACAAAATGTTTACTTACTAAAGAAAAATTGTATTAAGCCAAATCAAGTAGTTTTTTCTACCAAATACCAAAAGATGTCAAAACATTTTTTGCTGCTCTTGCTCTTTTTTGCCAATCGAATGAAGCATAAAGTTACACAGTCCCTAGAATTTTGCAACTTTAAACTCTAAAGCATATTTGTTCTTTTGATACGCACTAAGCTATAGAAAACAAAATTGAGGGAAAATAAAAAAAAAACTGAAGTTATTCTGTGAAATTTTCTCACGGACTACATACAAGATGATAATTAGCGACCCTTTTTTCAGTAAAATATTAATGATAGCTTACATGGATAATAGCTCCAAGCTATTTCCCTATGAATTGTACTCAGGATTCACCCTCTTGAAAAAATGTAACTCAAGGTCAAGAAGTGCCAGATATCACTTGGTCTATATATTACTTGATACAGAAACCAAATGCAAACGCCTGTCAACAAAGTATGAGATACAGTTCTGAAGAAAAGAAGCATATAAAAGGACATGGAGATATCAGATGCAAAATAAAAGTGCAATAGAAGAGAGTGCAAACCAGTTGTGAAATGGAATATATATCACCGCCTTGTTGTAGGACTATAGTATGCACATGATGAATAGCATCAATATTTAAGACCTATAGTTTAGTGTTGCAATCCATTCTACAAATATACTACAGAATTTTATTATAAATATTAAAAAAAAAAAACCTTAAAGAGATAAATAGAGAAAGGGGAAAAAAAAGGAACAAAATTACATTTGATAGCTTGTGAAGGGTGCAGCTTAATTAGTAAACTACAAAATCATATGTATACAGAGTTAATCTGATGGCACTAGTGCCCTTTCCTTTGAATTGATTGATTAATCATATAGTGGTCCTTAATTTAAGCTTTCAGATCACAAAAAAGGCTGACATACAAAACATGTATAAAATGCGTAATTGCCACACAATATGCATCTCTAAATATAATTACAAACGATACTACCTTCAATTCAAAAAACATCTTTAAAAAACTATCAAAAATCAGAAACACCTTCCGCTCATTTTTGTAAGAAATGCATGTCTTTTAGTATTAGAAAAGAGTATACTTGAGGGCAAGTTCTAAAGAGTAGGACTGTATAAGATACCCCTCCCTTGGTGAGATCAGTACAAGATAACAACCCTTTGATATATTCAAAAACCCAAAAACATATAGAATCAGCCAATTAAACCATTATTTTATTAAATGTGTGGCACAATGTACAATTCACCATTCTAAATGATCTACAAGAAGAATTTTCATATTGGCTCCTATATAATCTTTTGGCAAAAATGATAAGGTAAGAATAGTGCAAAGGCTAGAATTTGCTTACCTCCACATTGCTTTGTAGTGAATTACTCCATCTTTGGGATATTTAATCAAACTGCTTCTCTTACCTGTCATGTCTCAACCATCCTTACTCGTTCTACCTCTTTATGGCTTAAAATTTTCTTGTACTCTATCCCCCATACTCGGGTGGGGGGCCAGCATGCTAGTTCTTCATAGTGATTAGAGAAAAGAAGATTAGCAATGTTGCCCAATATTCAAATAGAGTCTGCACAACAAAAGGTTAAGAACCAAAGGGGCTTTAGGAGGTAGACAAATAGACAAAACACCAACCACAGAAAATGAAAAGTTCCTAAGCTTGGATGCTGCATTGAGCATTAATAACCCACCATAAAATAAAACATAAAGAATTAAGAACATGAGGGTATTCTGAAATCTGTTAGATAATTTACCATTGGACTTGTGCATGTCCGGACACACTAGACTAAATAAACCTACTAGACTCTATTTGATTTTATGCTTTTGACTTAAATGAATTCTCCAGAAACATTTGGAAAAAGAAAAAATTATTCAGCCTTGTTGTCTCAACCCATAAACTACTTAATTCATTAGTTGTTTACCAATTACCCAATGACATTGTGGAAATCAATTTCTAGTATACTTAAGAACATGTTTTAAGCTTATATATAAAGAAAATAATTGACCAAATAGAATCCATTTAATAAGATAACTCCTGCAATGTTAGTTTGCATGGAAGATACTCCCCTCAAGTGGTAAAAGTTTTTCTCTGTTTCTGCTATGGGCAGCGAAGCAACCAAGTACATCACCTCATAACATAAAGTCAAATGTAGGTACAAAGATATAAATGCTATCTTTTCTTCACCATATATGGGAAGATGTTATATATGCAACAACAAGCCTTTGAACATATAGAAAGGATACAAAACATAAAGAGATTTACCGAATTTTTTTGAAGAGAGAGAAGATGATGACCAACGAGTTTGCTACTTGTTACACAATTTCAGGGTCAAAATTAGCCAGGTTTGCAGCTTCCCTGATTTGTTCTGTGTGAGAAGTCAAATGATTGAGAAGTTAAATATGCAATTGGATTCCACTCTTATGTTCTTTCCCTCCTACACATGTTTTTGCTGCCTCATGTTCACACAAGGATTCCATAGCCAAAATTCAAGAAGCCACGGCCACGGTTTTAGCAGAGAGAGAAAGTGCCAAATTACCAACCATTGGAAAAACCAAAATTTCTTAATCTTGGGTTTTGTTTTGAGCACAACAACCTATTATAAAAAAGAAGTAAGAAAAATAACAGTATCCTCTAATCTTAATTGGTATTCAAGCAAAAAGAAAAACCTTAATTGGCAATTTTCAATTGAGTAATAGATAAAAATTCAATCCAATCTACCCTTGAATTTGTGCAATAATGAACAAATTAGACTCATTCAGTCATTCTCTCATTCTTCTTTGACTTCAAAGTCAGTCTTCACATCAACGATTCAACATGTGAGGAAGTAAATAAAGTATTATGTGTGTACCAAAAGAAAGAATTTTGTTTTGGCAGGACAACAATAAGAAGCATATCACAATCAACTGATGGAAATCTTTTACCTTCGAAATATATGGATATGAGGAATAGGCTCCAGCAATAGAAGGCGTAGCAAGATCCAAGCAAATTAAAAAAAAAATAAAAACTTGCAATTAAGAAGAACCAAAAGTCAGGTGGTTTAAGCATTAGCAGCCTGACTTATAAAACAAAATGTGGGTGGAAAGGTAAGAAAAATGATTGATACCTAAAAATCTGAGTGGTTTATATATATAAAATTAAGAGACAAGAAATGCAATTTGGATGGAGATTTTTTATTATTATTATATCATTGACCTTGGAATTATGCATGTTTAGATACACTAGACTCAAAATCATTTATGCTTTTGACTTAGACAAATTCTCAAAACAAAATTTGAGAAAAGGAGGAAATTATTCAGCCAAATTATATATTATTACATTGCATAAACTACACAAGCCATTAGTTATTAGTATTTATTAGTTACTAAAATGACATTGCGCAGTACGAACATAAAATATCATATTAAATATTGATTAATTTCCATAGAATTTCATCATTTTGCTCAAAAATCTACAACTTACCTCTATTTGCAAACTGAGGATAGAGGCTCCTACCATCTTAACTACAAAACATAATGCCACAGTCATCAACAAGGAAGAAAAAGAAATAAATCAATAAGAAAAGCATGAGATAATCTATGGCTATGCTGAACAAAATAAAAGCAGTTAAACAAAACCATTCTAATAAGTGAACAACTCCAGTAAACATATATGCAAAACTTCATCAGAAGAACTATCATGGATTATATCAAGCTTTAAAATATTGTAAAATTTGTGAATATTAAGCTCTGGGGCCAAAAAAATTGTGAATATAAGAATAAATAAGTGTACACAAAGTTGACCTTAAGTAAATCATTTAAAACCATACAAGAAAACCTACCCTTCAAAAATTTTGAAGGTATTCACTCATACTTCAAGTGGTAAGAATCAAAAATCTCGCAAGGGCATAACATCCTGACTAAATGCAAGGAAAAATTCATATGACCCTAGAACATAAGAATTCTCATCAATATAAACCCCACCAGCAGAGGGCAGGGGATGGAAGTTGAGCTCTTCCAGAGTTCTATTTCTTATAGTTGAATTTAATTTCAATAGTTGTGAGGAATATGAAAGTACCATACCAGCTTTTATTTTAATCCAAATGCATGTTCTCATGGCTGCTGAAAACTAGCTTGTAAAGAGCACATGGTAGGACAAAGCTTTGGTGGCCGAATCTTCCTTGATAAATAATTTCACCAAGCAGCTTTATCACTTATGAGGGAGATCCCAAGATTGTCCAATAAGAACAAAATTAATAGGAGAATTCAGGTTATAAAAAATGGTACTTTATCTGAATGGAAGTCAACCAGGGATATAATCATTCTCTCCCAAATTATAGTCTCTTCCCAGAGAATTGGTGTTTTCCCTTTTCTGTAAAATACTCAAAGGAATGGATCATTTTCACACTTCACACTTCCAAGACTCACCGATACAGTGACCTCCACCAAACTGCAAAAGAGAAATAATATGATTTGGAAAATGATACTATATCATGAAACAGACACGCATAGCATCTGCATAAACAGTAATCCATTGCATGTGCATACAAGCTTAGTTCATGTAAGTGTTTGCCAGTCTCACATGCCCATTGATTGAAGTACTGTGGTACCCTAAGCAGCCTTAAGAAGACTTGAAATACTACTTCAAGGATGACTAATATTTGTTGTGGAAGTCTCAAAATGATACAATTTTGCCCTGCACCTGAAATTGTCAACCTAAAAACAAATACTAAAATTTGTAAGTCATTCACAGGTATGTCACATATTTTTTAATGTAAGTTGAAATGGGTTTAGTCACCTACTTAATCACCTACTTGTACACATACATGAACCTCCAGACTGCACAAAAAGCAAAGCAACAAAATTAAAAATTCACGACCTGTTAAAAATTATTATTGCTATAAAAATTAAAAGTTCATAGACCAAGCTGTCTCTACACAAGGACAGATACATGTGACATGTTGCAATAAATATTCTGAAATTGAAACTGTTTGTTACAAAAATTATCATAAATATAATATAAAAATAAGAAAAGAAGGTGAGAGGCGTATCACTTAGTTTATTGAAAGATAATGCTTAATTTGTGTAGAACCGTCTCTAAAATCTTTTGAATTCAATGCCACACTCTCCTCTGATTTTTATAAAAGCATAATTTAGAAATTCAATGACATTGAAAGCTCTTGAAATGAAAAGAGAGAACTAATCAATATAGGTGGCTCACTAATATACAAGGCTGAGATTGAAGGATTTAAGAACCGGTGCAGCAAAAGGGGTGGCTACTAATCCATTGATGTCAAAACTATTTTTTATTTATTCATTTATTTTTCTGTTTTTACTCTTCCTCAGTAATCAAAAGAAGCATGAAGTTAAAGTTGTCCATAAAATTTTGTGACTTTAAACTAAAGCATATTGGTGCTTTTGATGCACACTAGGCTATAGAAAAAAAAATTGAGAAAAAAAAAGGAGTTGTTCTGTGATATCTTGTCACATGCTACGTACAAGGTGATAATTTGTGACATTTTTCTAGTAAAATATTAACGACAGCTTATATAGATTGTTCAAATGTTGATTGTCTCAAAAATTTAATCTGTTAGGAAATGGTGATTTAATCATTTAGCCATAATTCTAACATTTTATATTGGCTCCAAGCTATTCTCCCATACATGGTAGTCAGGATTTACCCTCTTGAGCAATTGTAACACAAGGTCAAGAAGTGCTTGATATCACTTGGTCTATATATTGCTTAAAATAAAAACCAACTACAAAAGCCTGTCAACTAAGTATGAGATATAGTTTTGAAGAAAACAAACAAATAAGAACTAGCAAATATTAGATGCAGAATAAAAATACAATGAACGAGAGTGAAAATCAGTTGTGAAATGCAATATGTATCACAAACTTGTAGGATTGTAATGTGCATATGATTTTATTAGCATCAATACTTGAGCCATATAGTTTACAGTCACAATTCATTCTACGGAGGAAATTAATGTTGTTAGAAATTATTTTAAAATAAACCAAACCACCATAAAGATATGAATAAAGAAAAAGTACAAAACAAGGAGCATCATGATGATGATGATATTTGGTAGCTTGTGAAGGATGCAGCTTAATTGGTACATACCAATAGAAGCATATGCATATTTCTTCGAGAAAAAAGATGTTAATCTAACTCCCATCATATAGTTTCCATTTTCTTCCTCCAGAATATAGAATTTGAGCTATCTTAGGCCAATTAAAACTTGTTCCACCCTTGCATCTTTCTAGTAACTTGAACAATTGGTAATTCACAATCTCATTAAAGTGGTGAGAGAATGAGGTAGCTACATTCCTTTCAAGTAGCGATATCAAACTAGGCCATCTGAAATTACAAGGATTTAACGGAGGTGAGGTTGTGGATTACTCTAAGAAAGCATTGGACTAGAACAATATCAAATGTGAACAAATTTGCATTGCAGTAGATGTTGAAGTTGCTCTCTACCAAATACCTTGGCATGAAAATGAGTTATTGCCTTATTGGTTAGTGTATGGGTTACTTGGTGCTAAAATATACAAATATATCTCATTCAGTGAATATTCCTTATAGGAAAATTGAGAAAATCTGTGGTATCTTAAATTATGTTTTTCCTACTAGTGAGAACATGTAAAATTTTCAGCCAGAATTTTTTGAATTACCCTTGTAAAAAAACTGAGACATTGACTTTGGATAACACTTTTTGCATCACTGAAAAACACTAGATTATTCCCACCCACTCCTATATGTAAGATGTTAAGGCAAACATAAAAGTCCTTGGGATCATTTTCAACAATTTCCTTTTTACCAACTGCATCCTTGAGTTGGGTTGACAAAAAAACATGAAAAAGGAGGGCCCCTATCACTCTAGCGTCCTTCCTTTGAAATTTTTGCTTCCAAAGCACGAAAAGGACTGACATATAGAACTAGTCTAAAGTGCAAAATTGCATACACTACATGCATTTCTGGTTATAATTACAAAAGAAACTACCTTCAAACAATAATTTCTATACAAAACTAATAAAAAAGAGGAACAACCTCCACTCGTTTCTGTAAGAAAATGCATGTCATTTAGTATTAGAACATACTATACTCAAGGGCAAGTGCTAAAGAGTAGGACTGCATAAAATCCACCCCTCCATTGGTGAGATCAACATATAGAATCAGCCAATTAAACCATTAATTTATTAAATGTGTGGCCTTAACTCCATCAGTAATGGATATATGAGTGAGGGGCATATTGTATTTAATACCTATATAATCTTTTGGCAGTTGGCACAAAAATGATATGGTAAGAATGATTAAAAATGCAAGAATTTGCTTACCTCTGCATCACTTTGCAGCAAATTACTCCACCTTTGGGACATTTAATCAAACTGCCTCTCTTTGGCCTAAAAACTTCGTACACTCTATCCATCCATTATGCTAATCGCCCCCTCTGCTTTCCAGTGATTATAAAAAGAACATGTGTAATGTTGCCCAATGTTCAAACAGAGACTGCACAACCAGAAGTTAAGAAGCAAAGGATGTGTCTTTAGCAGGTAGAGAAATAGAAAAAATTTCAACGACATAGAAAATGTAAAGAAAAATGGTATTATCCTCAAGTCTTAATTGGTATTCAAGTGAGATGTAAAACCTTAATTAGTATTTTTAATTGATTAACAGATAAAAATTCAATCCAATCTACATTAAAATTTGTGCATGTCCGAAAAATTAGACTCATTCAATCAATCTTGTGTTGTTCCGACTTTAAAAAGTCAGTCTTCACACCAACATTTGAGGAAGCAAACAAATATTCCCCCCAAAAAACAAAAAAGTTAACCACAAAAATACCTTTATAGTAAGCTGATTCCCTGTAGAGTTAGTTGCCTGGTCATGTCCTCCCTTCAAAATTCAACCAAATTTTCTATGATTCTGTAATTATTAAGAAGCAACCATATATGTCATTTCATCAATACAAGATATAAATAATTAGAATAAAAGAACAAATGAAAAATTTTACAATTATCCCTTTTTGTTCTCCTTAATAATTTGAAGAAATCATGCATCTAATAAAAGTTTTGAGGAAAAAAAAAAAGTGTAAAGGGAATTCAAAAAAAAAAAAAAAAAGATGATTAGCAATGAGTCCAAGACTGTGCTTGCCTTAATTTCAGGGCCATATAGCTTTGAATAGGGTCCAAATTTTTAGCCAGATTTGCCCTTCCCTTAATTTGTTTTGCGTGAGAAGTCAAATGATTGGGAAGTTCTTCAAAATATCAAAACCTCAAAAAGCAAACTGAAGAAGAACCAAAAAAATTGGTTTTCAGTTCAGCATATAAAGCAAGATACCTGAAGTAGTTAAAACTTAATTTGTAATTTATGATTTTATATTCTATTGACAGATAAAAATTCAATTCAAACTATCTTTGAATTAGTGCATGTATGAACAGATTAGGCTCATTCTCTTGTTCTTTCTTTTACTTTAAAGCCAGTATACACACAAACATGTGAGGAGTATTTTGGTTTAATCATTCTCATGAAAAGCATTTAGTAGATATATGTTGGAAACTTTCATACCCCCAAAAAAAAAAAAA
The DNA here is from genome assembly GCF_932294415.1 of Quercus robur. Classification (NCBI taxonomy): domain Eukaryota; kingdom Viridiplantae; phylum Streptophyta; class Magnoliopsida; order Fagales; family Fagaceae; genus Quercus; species Quercus robur. The sequence goes on from NC_065537.1 coordinate 67,893,054, forward strand.
AAAAAAAAAAATTAACCATCAAAATACCGGTTTAGTAGGCTAATTCCTGGTCAAGTCCTCCCTTCAAAGTTCTAAGAAATTTGCTATGATTCTGCAATTATGAACAAGCAACCATATATGTCATTTCATTAACACAAGTTTAGATGAAAAGAAATAAATCATTAGAATAAAAGAACAAATGATAGAACAATTATCCTTTTTAATTCTCTTAATAATTTGAATAAATCATGCATCTTATTAAAGTTTTGACGGCAACAAATGATTACCACCGAGTTCTTGACTTGTTGCACAATTGCAGTTTTTGAATAGGGTCCGAATTTTGTACCCAAGCTTGTTCTTTGCCTCAGTTGGTTTTGCATCACTTGGTTCTGCATAATAAGTCAAATGACTGAGAAGTTTTTCAAAATATGACAAACCTCAAAGGGGGGAAACATAAGCAAAATGAGGTATCCTCAAGTCTTAGTATTCAAGTAATAAAAAAAATTAATTCGTAATTTTTATTTACAGTAATATATAAAAAATTAAAAAAATTCAATCCAATCTATCCATGAATTGTAAACAACTAAACAGATTAGACCCATTCTCTACTCTCTAGTACTTGAATACACAGTATCATTTACACACATAATGAAGTGTTATGAACCGTTGTTTTTAGCACAAGAACCAAAAAATAAAGTACATGAAGTGTGCATTAAAAAATTAGAACTTTTCCGTTTCTTGCAGGACGAAAGAAAGGATGTAAGTGGCTGTTGGAGGTAGAGGAAAAGCCAAAAATCACTAGGAAACCAAAAGAAAATTATGACTGTGTGATGCTCTGGGCATTAGAAATCTAACATATAAAAACAGATAAAGAAGAAAGAAAATTGAAAGCACCAATGGTTTTGTTCAAAATGTTTAACATCTAATTAGAAGTATTTAATTATTAGGAGATAAGAAATGCACAACTCAGATAAATATTATCTCTAGATTTGTGAATGTCTGCATTGGTAGACCTCAATCTTTGTTCTGCTTTTGACTAAAACAAAGTCTCCAAAATAAAAATAAAAAATTCTGAGAAAAGAAAGAATTCATTCACCAATTATCCCATCAAAAACAGAAATTAAATCATTAGTTCTTTTCTATATACCAATAGTTCAAATGAGAATTTTAAAATTAATCTTAATAAATATATAGACCCCAAAAAAGAAAAAAAATAAATAAAAGAGAGTGAAACAATGAAATACCTGTAATATAATCTAAATTTTGCAATGGTTGTTGCAAGATTAGTTCGTCCTCTGGAAGTAAACAAACCGACTCCGATTCTAAATCAGATTCTGCAACAATTAAGAAGCAACCATTCACTTAGGTACAAAGATATGAATCATTAGAATTAAAAGAAAGAAAGAAAGAAAAAAGGGATGGATTACATTATCTTAATTTTTCTTGTTCAAACAACTTTGTGAAGAAATCAAGTGTCTAATTAACATTCTATAGACAGGGAAATGAAAAAAGACCGAAAAGAAAGAAAGAGAGTTTTAAACTGGTTCAGTTCAGCATAAAAAACGATGTTGAATAGTTTTAAAAGTTGTCCAAAATATCAAAAACTAGTAGTTGATTTTTAATTTGGGATTAAAAGATAGATAGATGAGATGAATACCTGAAGAAATTGTTTCTTCTTGCTGGTTCCACTCATCCACATCTACGATTGGGACATGGGCAATGATGGGCCAATCTTCACCTATTTGCCTCTTGCATCTTTGCCCTAAGAGGGGACACTCTTCAATTGTCAACAATTTTAAAGAGGTGAGATTGCTAATCTCTTGAGGAAGTGACGTCAGATTGTGACATCCCCAAATGTAAAGGATTTGTAGTGACGTGAGGCTGCCTATTCCAGGGAGAGAAACCAGTCCATCGCACATTTGTATAGAGAGTTTCCGGAGAGAAACGAGGTTCCGCAGCCCCTCCTCTGGAAGAGATTCTAAATCGTTAATCTCAACTAATTCTAATTCCTGAATAAATTGCAGACCCAGACCCAGACCCAGAATAAATTCCTGAATAAAAAAAGCATACCACAATTTCCAATCCGCTAGGGTTTTTTTTTCATTTCACAGTGAACACTCAGAAATGGCTTCCCACACCCTCTCGGCGCTCCCAATCTCTCAATCTTGTCACCGACTCACTTCCAATTCTTCTTCTTCTTCTTCTTCTTCTTCTTCTCTCACTCTTCCATGGCGTCTCAACCCTCATAACAATTTGGTCAGCTCTCTAATCGGAAATAAGCTCTCCATTCAACCCTCCACTTCCAAACCTCTCGTCTCCAAGCATCGCTCGCCCGTCGCCACCGTCCTCTCCAGCCTCCCAACTCGGTAATTTCAGATTCTCCCAATTTCTATCATGTAAATGTATGCATGTATTGTTGTTGGAGTTATCATAGGGTTTCATGGAAATGAATTGTTTGGTTCTGTTTTGTTTTTCTTTTTTTCCAGGAAACCAGAAGGGGCTTCTTCTGAGAAAACCCCAAAGTGAGTTTGAAATTTCAATTTATATTTATGTGTGTTTAGTTTTTGTTTTGTCTGTTGGGTGAGTGATTGTTTGGGATTGGGGCAATGTGAATAGATGGTCGGCGCGGGCGATAAAGTCGTTTGGGATGGCGGAATTGGAGGCGAGGAAGATCAAGTATCCGAATACTGGGACCGAATCGCTTCTCATGGGGATTTTGGTTGAGGGTTAGTGATTTTTGCAAATTCTTAAGGTTTCTTTTAGTTTACATTGTTTTTTTCTCAACCGAGTTGATTTGTTAGCTTCGTGAATGCATTTATAGCACGGTTTTCTTCATAAAAATGTTGCATTGTAACCGTAGTTGATGGAAACTAAAACTTGTGTGACCTGCATTCACAGACTAGGAATGTGAATTTGAATTTGGGATTATAAAAGATAGATGCATACCTAATAAATTGTTTTTTCTTGTTGGATTATTTGGGACAATCTTCACTGTTTCCTTCGTGTAGCCGTAAGAGGGGACAACCACCAATATATGACAAAGTGAGATCGGGAATCAGGGGCATGGAAGTCAGGTTAGGGCATTCGGAAATATATAATTCCGAAAGAGAAGGAGGAAATGATGGAAGTAAGAGATGGTGTGGCTCATTATCATCATCATCTGAATTCCTCCACCATCCCTTCAGTTTTGGGCAATCCCATATATATAGATAAGATAAGGATGGGAAGAATGGTGTTTTTGAAGAAGAAGAGGAAGCACCCAACACGTTACTAACACTGTCTTCATCTGAAATGTATTCAAGTGCTTCCATTTTATAAAGCCAAAAAGACTTGAGAAAAGGGAGTTGATTTAACGGTGGGAGGTGCTGCAATCTCCTATTTTGAAATAATTGAAAATGAACAAGATTAGTGAGAGAAGAGACCCAACTTGGAATTCTCACACCCATATAATTCCACAATTCCAACGCTTTAAGATTTGGATGTGGCTGGAGCCCTTCCAGTGACATGTCATCATAACATTCAGTTTCTCCATCATCCCACTCTTCATTCCACCATAATATCAGCTCTTGAAGATGTTGTTTCTGCTTCATATTTGTGGCTTTACATTCCACCATGTCATCTTCTCCATGTCCCAAACCGCCAATGACTAGACTTCCTCCCAAATTGCTCAGCTCCTTCAATTCACTTAGCCCACCAGCCTGTTTTTTCTTATACCAACTATACGAGCTAGCCTTGGATTCAGGGCCGGCTCAAGGCCTAGGCAAGTTAGGCCTAGGCCTAAGGCCCCACCAAAAAAAAAAAAAATTCCTTAAGAAAAAAAGGCCCCATTTTTCATAGTTAAAAGCCCAAATTTTTATACAATCATATATATTTTCTAAATGTTGTACATTTTTTTTATTAGTGATATACAAATTTTACTATTGGCTTACAAATTGCCATGTTATTAATCACAAAAAACGTGATATAAACATTCATTAGTTAAATTGATGAATTTTATCAATGAGAGACAATATCACATTATATTTTGAACATTTTATAATGCTTTTAATTAGCGCATTTTTCTTTTTCATTTCTATTAAGACTCTCAAAGTACGAGACCAATAGAACCTTAACTCAATTGAAACCCTAAAATATTTCAAAAAGATGTTGCAAATATGTTAAATCATCAATTATAGATTAATCTCCCCTAAGAGTTTGAGACTTTGATTTTTGTAAATTAATATCCTACAAAACCATACACCAAATAATATCTATCTCTCTCTCTCTTAAAATCAAAATATAAAATTAAAAATTAGATTACAACTTTATTTAACTATGCATCGTCTTATATCCAAAAAAAGTATCTTTTTCAATCATAATATATTTTTATTTCTTTTTATTAATATTTATAATTCAACTATGATATTCAATTCTCTATATGAAATTAACATTAGTCTAGTTGGTATTATTTATGTATTTAATGAATCAAATTAACCTTAATTTGATTAGTATTAAATAATTTTGTTTAATTAATATTTACATATTAAAGGCCTCGTATAAATTTTTCGCCTTAGGCCCCAAATTATGTTGGGCCGCCCCTGCCTTGGAACCCCCTTGCCTTCGAACCTCGGTAGTATCTCAAGAGAAGTAAGATGCCCAAGTCCAAGGGGCATATGCGTCAATTCGCGACAACCCCAAACGTCTAAATGCCTAAGATTGACCAACTTCTTAAGGCCCCGCGGTAACTCTTTAAGTGAATCACAATTATAGAGTTTCAGCGTCTGTAAATTTAGCAGCTTTGTAATGGAATTAGGGAGAACAACAATATCTCCATTTTGAGAAAGATCAAGATATCTTAAATGACTCAATTCTCCAATTGAATGGGGCACTACATGTAGCCCTAAACAACTCAAATCCAATGTGCGTAAATAATTAAGATTTGAAATAAGGGCGTCACAAGTTAAGTTACCCAACTTTCCCCCTACACTAGCTGCAAGAATTGTAGTCTAGCAAAGACAAAACCAAGCAATATCCATAGACAAGAAAAGATTTTACCATTCTACCACTTCATTGCCCTGCAAAGTGTACAAGTCGAAATATTTCATTGAAATTGTTTTGACTAATTGCCTCTTTATCAAATATGGCATCAAATAATACAACAGCTAATGCTCCTTCGGTGATATATTCTCTGACTGAATCTGTATCAGATTAGAAAACAGATAACATCACACTACATGCAGAAAATAAGAATGTAAAACATATCAACTTGACAAATATTTCTGATCATAATGTCTCTTTAAGTTCTCCAAAAACACTTTTTTTTTTTTTTTTTTTTTTTTTTACGAGATAGAAATTCTACTCTAACCTAATCTAAGTGTATATGTGTGCGAAGCTCCCTCTTGAAGACTTGAACCTAGACCCTTACCCCCACACCTCACAAGCATTTATACTTGTGAAGTGACTATCGCATCAAGGATGTGTGGTGGTAAAAACATATGTTCTAAGAATACTGCAAGTTTGAATTTTAATCTATGAAAAGTACACATGAATTAAGAAAATGTTATTTTATGCATGATTTTCATTTATTTGAAGGGCTGATACATGCATTTAAAACAAAAAAATAACTTAAAAAAGTTCGAGGCACTCCCAACAAATGTCTTAGTCCATGAGAACAATTTGGATAATGGAGAGTTAAGGATACAATTCCCGATGAAAAATCATATTTTCTTTCTTAGTTTGGATAATAAATTGCAGAAGGGTGGAATTTTGAATCTTTCTTACTTTTGAGCATGAACGCAAAAAATTAAAGTAGTGAGGCTTTAGGAACTAGAGGACAGAGACATAGTTAACAACCTATTGTTATGCCCTGAGAAGCAACCATTGAGATGTGATGAAAAGGCCTCTTAAGTGCAGAAATATACCGACTACTGCCTAGTGCAGGGATGGGATAAACCTATTCCACCAAATAAGAAAACTAAATCCATAATGTACATCTATAGATGAACCACTTTCTAACATCCAAACAGTTTATGATCCCCCAGAATGCTTAGTGAAGAAACTAGAGAACACAAATGTTTAAAAGATTGAATCATATATTTAGCTATACTTTTTTCACTGCAAATTTTATGTTCTTTAGATTGAGGAAGGAGAATGCATTATGACTTATGAGGCAGTATTTTAGGGGCATAAGTAACCTACATAAGACTAATATAAATATACACCAGAAGAACAATGTAGGCTGGATAATATTTCTAGAGCAACCTAAGTCAAGAAAGGCCACTTCAAGGCATAGAAGTACTTTTAAAATTCTGGTAAAAATACAAACCAGGTTCAAGGTGCTAACTCAAGGAAGCAGAGCCAATGCATGATCAATTCACAATATAGAAAACTAAAAGATTAACTTTAGATTGGGTAGATATAGACAAGATGAACCAATTAAAACAGCAAATCTTAAATCCAAATTGATTTCAGGGGAATCAGAGATGCACATTCCTCTCAAAAAACATTTAACTATGATTTTGACCCAATTTTCGATGATATATTTTATTATGTAATGATCTCCATGAGAAAGAAAGTGTAAGAGATGCGTATGAAAAGTTTATACAAGGTAAATGGCATAATTACCACAAGTAGCACTCAAGATAGAGAAATTTGAAATCCACAAAATATTTTATTCTAACTCAGCAAGCTGAAATATAGAACCTATTCTTGTAGTTTGCATAACTTTATATAATTTTATTTTGAACCAAAAGATAAAAGAAAAAATAGAAGAAGAAAATCATGACTATTCAAGCAATTGATGTATGTGATGTGCATTGATAATAGCTTAATTTTGCATATTTATATCATTGTTAGAAAGCGTTATCATACTTATTTTGAGTTAATTCATGCATTTTATATTTGGTTTTGGAATAATGTTGAATAATCAATTTTGTGCTTAATTGAATCTTATTGCATGAATTTGTCTTTTGTAGGAGAATGGAATTAAATAAGTGGATTTGTGCAAAGAAAAAAGCTAATGGACTTTACTTTTACAAGGACCATAATGAAGTTAAAGAAGACCAATCCAATTAAATTTAAGTCCAATTGGAGCAAGTAATCAAAGGAAATTTGTACCAAATCCAAGTCCAATTCGGATTAGGATTCCAGCCTGCACATCAGTTAGTATTTTTGGCATAACTTTTGACTCAGATGTCGAATCGAGATGATTCAAGTTGGGCTGGAACGTTAACTTAAAGGGCTACAACTTTGAAGTTTGCCAAAGTCCAAATTCAGACATTAAATGGGCCGAAATCGTCGGTTAAGTGAAGCCTAAAAATCTGGGATTTTCTCCAAACGGGAATTCAACTTATAATAGGATTCCTTGACCTATTTAAAGGCTCTTTAGAGCAAAATTCAGGGGGGCGGAGGCTAGTGCTAGGGCTGGGGGCTGAACGTAGAGAGTGTGGCTACCTCTTCCATGACAATTAGTTTTATTTTATTTGTCTAGTTTAATGTTTAGTACTTTATTTTTGTGTTTTCTTTCAATTACTATGAGTAGCTAAATTTATAATTAAGGTTGAGGATGAAACCTTATTAAGGATTATCAGTAATATTTATGTGATTTGATTTTTCCCAAAATAGTTGTTCTTTAATGATTTAAATTGTTCTTGCTTCATATCAATTGACTAAGATGAGATTCTAGATATGAGTTCAATCATGTTTTTCTCATGATTTAGGATTTGTCTTAATTAATTAAATGCTTAGTTTATTAATTCATGATTATAAAACTGGATATCACTTGTGATTTGTCTGTCAATAGATACAATTTATGATTTGATTTTTAGAATTGGATCTATCTTGTGATTTATTTGGCTACAGATACAATTGATGATATGATTTTATACCTAGAAAGCGAAGAAGAGCATGCTTTAAATTTTTAAACATAAGTTTTAATAATGATATTTTCCATGATAGCAAGATTGATTTCTAGATTATCATGTAGTGGTTGGGAAAAATTAATGATCATAGATATATGCTGATATGACTTACAAAGTGGATTCCAAAACCTTAATTCCTTTCCCTTGATTGTTTACATCTTTTTATTGCTTTATATCTTTTGCTTAGTTTAACTATTTGCTTAATTTTATTATTTGTTTAGTATATTTAATTGCAAACAACCAATTTTTATTAAACTAGATTAGGATTAATTTGGTTAAGGTTTAATTAATTTTCCTACGTTCATACAAGTCTTTGTGGGTTCGACCTCGTTCTTGTCCAACTATACTTTGGTACGGTTTGTACACTTGCAAGTACTTTAAAATTTCACAACAGTATATTTAAAGGAAATTCATGGTCAAGTGGGTGCATTTTACCATAATTGTGTACCTATCAATCATAACAACTAGTGGAAACAGGATAATCAAATAAATAATTATCTTTCACATTAATATCCATTTGTCTATGAAACATGGAGTGCATATGGAACTGGACAATGACTACCATATGAACTGCCCCATCTTAAACATCATTGAACATGTCAAGACTTACCTTGACAATTTTGGCACCAGAGTCATATGCAAACAAAATCTGTAAATCAAAATCAAGTTTTAGGTTTTCTTTCCAAGGAATATAGCTCAAAAGTTAAAATCTCAAACAGAATGCTAGAAAGCAAATCACTCTGAAGTAGAATTGCCCAACAAGATAAACATTATAAGAAGTCAAGTGCTTAAAGAAAAATTCTAAAAATATATGTAAAAGCTTAGAAATGAAAGAGAGCTTAAGTTTTAAAAGATGCCCTTACTTCTGTTGGGGTCATTACGCCAGGTATGTACAAAACTTCACCACATTGGGCATCAACCATAATTTCCCAACAGCCAATAAGCACGTTTAGAGTAAACAGAAGAAGGGGTATTAATGATGTCTCCTAACAGGTTTGTTTAGGTTTTAATTCAAGATAGAAAGCTACAAGAATCTTTAAGAGCACTAGAAAGGAAAAAGAAAGAACTACTGGATTATGACCCCAAACTGAATGAGAATGTAGAATTTAAAGCGCATACTTTCACCATTGCAGGACTGGTAAGAAATTTGGCTCCAGCATTTATTACATTTATGGCATCCTCAACATTTAAGACAGTACCAACCTGCAGCATACTTGATATTTTCAGAAGTGAGAAAACTTTTGCAAAACAATCCTTATATAGACATATCTGGAACCTTTCTATGACTTCTCTAATTTGCATATGGAATGGCAAAAACATTCAAAGTCCTTTTTAAGGTAGTTTTGACTGAACTTCTGGGCTAATGAACAATGGTTAATAATCCATTTAAAAAAAAATTATGAAAAAAAAAACAATTAATATTTTGACAGCATTTTTCATTTCTTATAAAAGTGGTGTCAAAACTTTCCTAAAATAGATTGTTAACCATTATTCTAAGGGCTCTCTATTGATGTCTATCTATGGCATGTTAGACAATTCTCAACAAACAAACCTATCCACATGCATCCAAAACCAGATTGTGCACTTACAATTGCTTCTACCTAAATTTATATCTAATGCGCCAAAAGATGTATTAAAAAGGGGCCAATTATTCTGGCATTACACTTATCTATTCTTGCATCACTTTGAGTTCAGTACAAAGATTATTAGCACAGTCATAGAGTAATATTAACAAGTTATTATCATAGCTTAGAAGATGCTACAACGGTTTTCGAAACCAATCCAAGCACACCACAAAGCTCAGGATACAAACTCTTCCTAATCTCCGCATACACCTCACCATTCCATTTCCTCTCCGCTAACCTATCCCCTAAGCGCACCACCGCCTCCACCACACTCTCCTCGCTATCGTGCGCCACCGAGTCCACGATCCCCATCCTCACCGCCTCTTCTCCCTTCACCTTCATCCCCCTCAGCAACACGTCGCGCCGAGCGGCTGACAATCTGCTGATCTTGGACCTCACCAGACCCGAGAAGTAGTCCGGTAACGTGATCGCCAGATCGACCTCGCTCATGTATAGAAAGCCGCGGTCGTGCCTCATGAGGACGTAGTCGTGGCCGAGCACGAGGATGAGCCCGACGGCGATGGTTGGAATGGGGAGGGAGATGAGTGCGGTGATGACGGACCTGAAGGATTCTGCCATTTGGTGGAGGCGGCTACGACGGGCTGTGGAGGTTCCAGTGAATTGGGCCTAGGGGAAGTCGAAGCCATTGCAAAAGAACTTGCCGCAAGCGACAGTGATGAGAGCGGAGCCGCCATTGATGGATTGGGAGTCAGTGGCGACTCCAGGAATTTTTCCCAGGGTGTTCCTAAATTATTTTTTTTTTAGTTGAAAGATCCAAAGGCCAAAGCCATCATCAAGTAGATGAATCTTGGGTACGTAGTTTTTTTATCAAATATTTGTCCATAATTCTAGCAAAAGAATAAACAATAAATTATAAGTTGACTTGAAATATTAATAAAATTATTAATTATTATTTTTTAGTTGTTTCATTAATTTGTTTGTCTTTTATAAACTATAATTTGTTATATTGTTGTTTCATTAATTATAAAATTATTAATTATTATTTAGCCTAACATAATTTAATTTGTTTATCTTTTATAATATATTGATTAATTAAATTATTAATTATTGTTTATTAGTTGTTTCCCTTAATTAATTATTGATTAATTAAATTATTGTTTATTAGTTGCACCATATGCATTTACTTCCCCCAATTTATATTCCTCACTCAGCCCCATGTGATGTGCCCATCCACCCCCACCCCACTCAATAGACAACGAGACAAACCCCATCACAAGAGCCAGCTGCCAATTAGAAAATTTCACAATCACAAATCACAATAAAACAATTAATTGTATCTCACTAAGTCTCACCAACACCAACACACACCAACACCAACGTATAAAGCCAAAAGAAAGAAGAAGTCAAGAACAGAGTCAAAATATCAATAAAGTTAAAAGATAAGCTGAGCCAATCACAGATAAATTATTAAAGTTAACTGTTAAAGTCTTAAAAGAATAAAGAGAGCCTCATTGTTTCATTTTAGACTTCAATTCGTTTTAATTTTTCAGATAGAGAGAGACTGAGAGAGTCAGAGAGAGAAAAAAAAAAGAGAGAAGTTATGAAATACCTTGAGGAAGCACCGAGCAAGCCGAGCGGCGGCGACGGAGCAAGTGAAGAGCGACAAGCGACGTGACTGAGCCGAGTGATGAGCGACGTGACCGATCGGCGATCTCCGATTCGATCTAGTGAGCGATCTCCGATGCCCGAATCCCGACACGATGTGCTCTGGACTGGAGCTCGAGTTGTGTTGGCTGACCGATCTCCGATGCGACGATGCCCAATCCGTCTGTTAGCTGCGTTGCTCTGTTGACATTTTTGTCTCTAGGTTTTCTTTAGTGATATTTGATTAGAGAGTTTCTGGTTGAGTGATTTGTGTATATTAGGTTTTGGTTTTTTTTTTTTTTTTTTTTTTTTTTGAGAATCCGTGGGTTTGCTTTATTGTTTACCATCTGTTGGGTTGTTTTTTTGTTTAGATTGGGTTTGCTTTACGTTTAGGATTGATGTTGGGCTTTTTTGTGGGCTTGCTCTGTTACAATTTTTTTTTTTTTCATATTTTAGTTCAAAATTTTTTTGGGCTTTTTTTTTTTGCTTGAAAGTAGAACAAATAAATTTTTTCTTTTTTAATTTGAGAGTGTTCCTCATTTTCTTAAGAGTGTTCCTCTTTCTTTCTTTTTTTAAGGATAAACAAATTAAAAAAAATTAATTATTATATATAATTTTTTTTTTCAAGTTAGGGTGTTCCTGGGAACACCCTGACTCTAACGTGGCGCCACCACTGTTGGGAGTTGACTTGGGAGAGAGCGGAGAGGAGTGAGTCGATGAGGTATGGGTTGAGATGATGCTCATGATCGTCGCCGATGCGTGTTAGGATGAAGGGGCTGCTGCGTTTCTCTAAAGTGCACATGGCTATGGCTATGGCTGAGACCTTTGGTATGAACAGTAAGTCAGTCTCTATCTTCTTTGAAGCCCTTAGATTTTTCTCATGGATTTTTCTTTTTAATGCTTGCTTCTGTTCTTGTCTGTGGTTTTTCGCTTGTGGTCGTAGGAGTTGTTATCTCATGCGTGGGGCTCACCTGTCTGTGAAAGACAAGACCTATGCGCCTGTTACATGATGCATGGGCCATTAAAAAATAATAATATCCACATCAACTGATAAAAATTTAAAATAAAACAAAATAAAAGCAAAAAGTCTTATAGTTGAATTTGCACTCCTCCGTACACAAAATGCCTGAAGGTCTAAAGGAGAAAGGGTTTGAATTGCGGAATTAGCAATATATTGTAATTATCTCTCAAAAAAAAAAAATCGAACTCTTTGGGTCTATTTGGGTTTTGGCTGGGTTTAATTGGTGTAGGTTGCATGAGGTTTTTGAGTTTTTGTGGAGTGGTTGTTGGGTTTAAATCAGCATGGATGGGTGAGTTTCATGAGATTTTTGGGTTTTTGTGAAGTGGTTGCGAGGTTTTGTGGGTTTAGGTGGTAGCGGCGGTGTTGTGGTAGTTGAAATGGGTCAATTGTATGATGTTTTTGGATTTTTGTGGAACTGGTTGTTGGGTTTTGTTCGATAGTGGTTGGTTGTGGTGCGGTGGTGGTTGAATGATTTGGTTTGGTGGTAGTTGGTTATGGTGTGATGGTTGCTAACTAAATAGCTCAGTCGTGGCTACTATGCTAAGAGGATAGTGAAAAAATAAATATTTAAATGAAGTAAGAAAGTATTGAGTTTGATGCGTATGTATAAAAAACACGAATAGCTAAACTAGGAAAAATAGTATTTTTTAGGTTAGTTTAGCTAAAATTCTGAATAGCCTGATGTAGATATCAAAATTTTATAATGAATTCACAACCGTCCGATTGTTCATAATAAAATATTTGTGATCAAATTAATCTCTAATTGATGATGTGGACGATCAGCAAATGAAATCAAGCCATGTGGCAACATCAAATGAAGAAAGCCATATGGCAACGTTAGAAGAAAAGATCTATATGGAAAGTTCTTATTAAATGAAATACCAAATTAAATTCATATATAATTCAACTCTCAATAAATGCTGAGAGAAAATTCCAAATTAAATACATTGAGTTGCCTATAAATAGAGGCTTCTCATATGAGAAAAGGGGAGAACACTTAGAGAGAAAACACTACCGACACTCTGCCAAAATAAAGAGTCATCTCTAAAGTTCACAAGAATTCCATTGTTCATCAAGGCCTATTCCTACTTCTTCAAATCAAAGTGGGGATTCTCTTTTAACCTAGTTCGAGATCAAGCCAATGACCCTCGCATCAAATCAAGCACGTTCGACTATTCATTCAACTTAGAGACATCACATCACGATTCAAGACCAAGTTTCATAGCCCCTTCAGATCGTAACGTTTCTTGGAGATCGAATCAGAGGAATTTATTGTACTCTTTTATTGTAAAGATTCATACATAGGATTGTACTCACATATATACAAATCAATACAAATTGATAATTTGTTACACTATTTCGTGATCGTGTGATTTATCTTTTACGAAAATTGTGTGTACAAATTTCTGGCACGCCTAGTGGGACCTCTCTGCCTCTCATCTCTTTCTCCATCCTAGAAATCTTCAAGTCTCCAATCTACCATAATCAATGGCCTCAAAGAAGCCTCAGATGCCCAAGAATGCTACCAAGAGCATTGGAGGGTCAACAAGCAGTAGTACTTCCACAGGTCCTATGACTCGAAACAAAGCCAAGACAATAAGGCTCCTCACATCACAAGAAGTTGAGGGAAAGGCTCCAGAGACCAAACTCATAAGTGCCCCAGCCCAAGCAAAGACTGTCATCTCCTTGAACACATTGAGGACAAGCAAGCATACTTCCTCTAGAAAGGGAGATTTAGCATTCGCTCCAGAGGACTCAACAATAGGGAGTGAATATCACTATTCTGCATCAGATGCTGGGTCGAGTACCCCTTCACAGGCAGGTTCTTTCCAAGGATCCCCCCGAGAAGTCACTTCATCTATCTTCTCAGAGAATTCTTCTCGTACAATAGTTATGGCGGCCATGATGATGGAGACTGCCACCATTGACAAAAAGATTGCTGAAATGGGACATGCCATAACTAAGCTTACCAAGACCGTGGAGGAGAAAGACCTTCAAATTGCCATGCTTATGAACAAGCTCGAGGTTCAGAATCGAGGAAAGTCCAACAAAGGTCATTCTCACACGCATCAGCATACATCCCAAGGAGCTCATACATCTTTTCCAAAGAAGGCTGATGGTCCACAAGGGAGCTCCACCTCAATTTCATCTCTATCGGTCCAGCAGTTACAGGACATGATAACGAACACCATTCGAGCTCAATATGGGGGGGCACCACAAAGCTCTCTGATGTATTCAAAACCATACACCAAGAGAATTGACATTTTACAGATGCCTGCGGGTTACCAACCTCCTAAATTTCAGCAGTTTGGCGGGAAAGGGAATCCAAAGCAACATATCGCTCATTTCATTAAGACTTGCAATAACGCTAGTACGGATGGGGACTTGCTCACTAAGCAATTCGTGTGTACTCTTCAAGGAAATGCCTTTGATTGGTACACGGATCTCGAGCCTGAGTCCATTGATAGTTGGGAGCAAATGGAAAGGGAATTCTTGAATCGTTTCTACAATACCCGACGTACTATAAGCATGCTAGAATTAACCAACATGAAGCAATGGAAAGATGAACCAGTGGTAGACTACATCAATCGTTGGCGCTCATTGAGTCTCGACTGCAAAGATCGCCTTTCTGAGTCTTCAGGAGTGGCGATGTGCATCCAAGGTATGCATTGGGGGTTGCTTTACATCCTCCAAGGAATCAAACCTCACAACTTTGAGGAGCTTGCTACCCGAGCCCATGACATGGAGCTTAGTCTGTCCAGCCATGGAGAAAAGGGCTTGCCTGTTGACCAGCAGCGTAAAGAGAAGAAAGATACGAGGAGGGGGGATAAGTCTTCCAGACCCATGGTTAAAAAATCTATGGTCGTTGCTGTGGAGCCTGTGAAGATCTCCAGTAAAGAGAATAAGAGAATGGAGAAAAAGGCATGTCCAATGCAAGAACGAGAAAAGCGTCGGTTGACTTTGAAGGAGATGGAAGAAAAGACATATCCATTTCCAAATGCTGACGTTTGAGGCATGCTCGAGGACTTATTAGAGAAGAATGTGATCAAGCTTCTAGAATGCAAGCGTCCAGAGGAAATAGAGCGTACCAACGACCTAAAATACTGCGTATACCATCGAGTTGTAAGTCACCCTATGGAAAAATGTTTTGTTCTAAAGGACCTTATCTTAAGGCTTGCAAAGGTAGGTAAAATTCTCTTAGACCTAGATGAAACTGCTGAGGCAAATCATGCTACATTTGCTGTTGGATCCCCAATCTCTGTGAAGTCACCAACTCCAACAGAAGTGCGGTCCACCATGGCATCAACATCAAGGGCATATTG
Organism: Quercus robur; assembly: GCF_932294415.1. NCBI lineage: Eukaryota > Viridiplantae > Streptophyta > Magnoliopsida > Fagales > Fagaceae > Quercus > Quercus robur. Next base: position 67,908,505 of record NC_065537.1, read on the forward strand.
CAAGCACATCCAATTTGGAACACTTGAGCCTATGCACACATCATGCTTCAACCCTCAAGATGATGATAGAGCTGCCGACGAATTGGTAGGAGACGAAGAGGGTTGGACTTTTGTGACCTATAAGAGACTTCGAAAACAGCATAACCCAAAGCCCCATGTTCCTTGTAAGAAAAGGGAACTTCGAGCAAACGATTCAAAAGTTGCTCCCAAGGGAAAGGGAACAAATGGACTGAAGAAACAAAGAAAGGGAGCTCGTCCGAATGAAGGCCCCCTGTCAGTCACGTTGCATGAGTTTTTCCCTAAAGGCTTTCTTACAGAGAGCCTAATGACAACCACTTACATGGTCTCTTGCCATGATGCTCATGATCAAGAAGACCTCATCGAAAAGGAGGAAAAAGTGAACCTTGAAGAAACCAGAGGAACAAAGGAAGAGGAAAGTGAGACCCATGCCTCAGAAGAAACAGTTGCTATATGTGCTCACTACCACGACAAGATGACGTTTGCTGATGAGGATCTCTTATTGGGCTCTAAACCCCATAATCGACCACTTTTTGTCTCAGGTTACACACGAGGGGAAAAAGTAAGCTGCATCCTCATAGACAACGGGTCTGCCGTCAATATAATGCCCAAAGGAACAATGAGACGCCTAGGCATATCTGTGGAAGAGTTATCCAAAAGTTGACTCGTCATCTAAGGCTTTAACCAAGAAGGACAAAGGGCAATCAGCATGATTCGGTTAGATGTGACTATTAATGAGTTGAAAGCAAGACCTCTCTTCCATGTGATCGATTCAAAGACCTCTTATAACCTGTTGTTAGGACGACCATGGATTCATGGGAATGGTGTTGTACCTTCTACATTGCATCAATGCTTCAAGTATTGCGATGGCAAGCAAGTAAAGGTGGTGACAGCAGATTTGCAACCATTTATAGCGGCAGAATCTCACTTTGCAGACGCCAAGTTTTACTTGGATTGCAACACAACCTACGATGTACCACAAGAAGAGTCTACGGAAAAGAAGAAGGCAAAACGTAAGGAAGGAGGCGAGCCCCTCATGGAAGGTCCAAAACCTAACTCTAAAGTAAGACAGAAGTTTCGTGAAGAGAAGAAAGAGGCACCCATGGTCTTACGATATGTGCCCGTGTCTAAATGGAAGGAAGGGCAATCCCCATTCGGATTGACGATGGAGACTAAGGATAAGCACAAAAAGCCTCTTCAAGAAGAAGATATCACTATTCTTAAAAGTGATTTCACCTTGCCATTACCAAAGTTAGACCAAGTGGCTTCAACAAAACCCCCACTCAAGGGTTTCACTAGAGCCACACGTAGCCTTGTTGAAGAAGAGGGTTTTGACCCTAAAGCATATAAACTTTTGGCAAAATCAGGCTATGATTTCAAAAATCCTTCGCAATTGGGGCAACTTTACTTAGATTATGTGGAAGAGAAGTCTCATGGGCTTAACTCGACCTAAAGCAAATTGAAGCAACAAGGCTATGTGATCGAGATTCCTAGAACCGGGCTGGGGTATTCATCACAAGAGCCAGTTCAAATCTCGGCCAAAGGAAAAGGAAAAAAGGCAACGTCTCAACACATCACCTTTGAAGTTAAGGAGGAGGGGAAGCCGAAGCCCGTGTCAAGATCTTCTGTATTTGACCGTCTAGGAACATCTACTCCTCAAGAGTCAGTATTTAATAGATTAAGCATTTCTCTCCCTACAAAGGAAGGAACCTCACGTACACGTAGGTCGGCATTTGATAGGCTTGGGTCTACAAGTAGCTCAACTGACACCCCACGACCCAAGGAAGGGAAAAGTGATCTACAAAAGAGAAATGGCACCGAAGTTCACAGCCTTGTCCCTTCACGCATGAAACGTGAGTTGATTGTAGAAGTTAGTATAGGAAACTCCTTTAAAGTGAAGCAGCGAACTATTATGCATACACGAGAGCTCGAGAAGCAAGTTGACGATGGGGAGGAGGACCACGAGACACTAGTCCTTCCTTCTTGACATGTGACAGCAGAAACCGATTCCGAATCAGATGCATCAGATGATGAACCGAATGAAGCCCCTCGGGCAATAGAAGATGGGGGGCAAGCAACTGTAGATGAGCTCAAAGAATTAAACTTAGGGACTGATGAGGAACCTCGCCTAATCTACGTGAGTTCGCTTTTGACTCCGAAGGAAGAAAGTAAATACTTTGAGCTTTTAATGGAGTACAAAGATGTGTTCGTTTGGACGTACAAGGAGATGCCAGGTTTAGACCCAACAATTGCAGTTCACCAGTTGGCAATATAGCAGGGAGTGCACCCAATCAAGCAGGCCCAGCGTCACTTTCGACCCGAACTCCTCCCACAAATTGAGGCAGAAGTTAACAAACTCGAGCAGGCAGGATTCATTCGAGAGGTACAATTCCCAAAGTGGATTGCAAACATTGTCCTTGTCGAAAAGAAGAATGGACAAATTCGAGTCTGTGTTGATTTTCGAGACTTGAATAAAGCGTGCCCAAAGGATGACTTCCCACTCCCAAATACAGAGCTTATGGTTGATGCAATATTGGTCATGAAGCATTATCATTCATGGATGGCTCATCAGGATACAACCAAATTCGAATGGCACCCAAAGATGAAGAGCTCACCGCTTTTCGAACTCCAAAGGGGATCTACTGTTATAAGGTGATGCCTTTTGGGCTCAAGAATGCTGGCATAACATATCAATGGGCAATGCAACGAATTTTCGATGACATACTCCACAAAATTGTGCAATGTTATGTTGATGATTTAGTTGTTAAGACAAAGAAAAGAGGGGATCATTTACGGGACTTGCGCATCGTATTTAATCGACTAAGGAAATATCAACTCAAAATGAATCCTCCCAAATGCACGTTTGGCGTCACGTCTGGGAAGTTTCTAGGCTTTATTGTTTGACATCGAGGTATTGAAGTGGACCAATCTAAAATAGATGCTATCTAAAGGATGCCCGAACCAAAGAACCTACAAGAGCTTCGAAGCTTACAAGGCCATCTTGCATACATTCGACGTTCATATCGAATCTAGCAGGACGGTGTCAACCATTCAGTCGATTGATGAGGAAAGATGCCACCTTTGAATGGGATGAGGCTTGCAGGAATGCATTTGAGAGTATTAAAAGGTATTTGCTTAACCCACCTGTCTTAGAAGTGCCTATGCCAAGAAAACCTCTAGCGCTCTACATTGCTGCACAAGAACAATCACTTAGGGCCCTCTTAGCTCAGAAAAATGAAGAAGAGAAAGAGAAAGCATTGTATTACCTTAGTCGAAAGCTAACTGGGGTAGAATTGAGGTATTCTCCAATAGAGAAGATGTGTCTCGTGCTTTTCTTCTCCATTCAAAAATTAAGGCATTACATGCAAGCACACGTAATACACTTGGTTGCAAAGATAGATCCAGTAAAATACGTCTTGTCTAGGGCAATCATGTCTGGTCGGTTGGCAAAATGGGTTGTGGCCTTTCAAGAGTTTGAAATCACGTATGTGCCCCAAAAAGCCATCAAGGGGCAAGCACTAGCAAATTTCCTTGCTGATCATCCTATTCCTACTGATTGGGAGCTCTCAGATGACTTTCCAGATGAAGATGTATTGTACACTGAAATCCTCCCACCTTGGATGATGTTCTTCGATGGGGCCGCACGGCGAGAAGAATCCGGTGCTAGAGTTGTTTTCGTGTCGCCACATAAACAAGTGTTACCATTCGCCTTTGTGCTTAGTGAATCATGTTCAAACAACGTTGCTGAGTATCAAGCCCTTATTGTCGACCTCCAAATGGCCCTTGATATGAAGATCTCATACTTAGAAGTCTACGGCGATTCCAAGTTGGTTATCAATCAACTTTTGACACACTATGAAGTTAAACATGAAGGGTTGATTCCTTACTTCCAGATGGCTACATGACTAATTGAGAAGTTCAACGAAGTTTCCTTAGAGCATATCGCCAGAAACGAGAATAGGATGGCAGATGCTCTAGCCAACTTAGCCACCACGTTGGCTCTGTCAGAGGGTGAAAAGGCAAATGTCCCTGTTTGCAACTGTTGGGTGCTCTCTTACACAAAAGAATACGCGAGTGCAACGAACGCTATATCAATATCTATAGTGGAGGATGAGGATTGGCGCCAACCCCTGATTGATTACTTGGAACATGGTAGGCTACCTAAAGATCCCCACCACAAGACTAAGGTACGACAAAGGGCGCCTCGTTTTATACATTACAAGGGTACATTGTACAGGAGATCTTTTGACAGTCTATTCTTACGATGTCTTGGCAAGGAAGAAGGTGATCAAGCCATGGAAGAAGCTCATTCAGAAGTGTGTGGTGCCCATCAGTCTGGCCCCAAACTGTATCATCGGATAAAACGAATGGGTTATTATTGGCCCACTACGGTCAAAGACATGTGAAGCATGGCAGCTCCACGCGAATTACATCCATCAGCCACCGGAGCCCCTGCACCCTATGGTCGCATCCTGGCCTTTTGATGCATGGGGACTCGATGTTGTAGGGCCATTGCCTAAGTCATCAGGGGGTCACCTGTACATATTAGTTGCGACTGACTATTTTTCTAAATGGGCGGAAGCCGTACCCCTCAAGGAAGTAAAAAAGGAAAATGTTGTGAACTTCATCCGGACCCATTTGATCTATCGGTATGGTGTCCCTCGCTATATCATCATGGATAACGGTAAGCCATTCTACAATAGTTTGGTGACCCAACTATCCGAGAAGTTCGAGTTCAAGCAATACAAGTCGTCCATGTATAACGCGTCGGCCAACGGTCTTGCTAAGGCTTTCAACAAGACGCTTTGCAATTTGTTGAAAAAGGTAGTAGAGCGCTTGAAGAGGGATTGGCATGAAAAGATTGGAGAAGCTTTATGGGCGTACCTAACAACATATAGGACACCCACGCAAGCCACTCCATATTCATTAGTATATGGTGTCGAAGCAGTCTTACCTTTGGAGCGACGAATTCCATCACTTTGAATTGCCATCCAAGAAGGGCTCACAAATGAAGAAAATGCGCGATTAAGACTCGAAGAGTTGGAAGCACTTGATGAAAAGAGATTGGAAGCTCAACAACGTCTTGAATGCTACCAAGCGCGGCTTTCGCAAGCGTTCAACAAGAGAGTCCGACCTCGATCTTTCCAAGTAGGGGACCTAGTACTTGCAATGCAAAGACCCATCAACATCTCTCACAAGACTGGGAAAAAGTTCACATCAAAATGGGATGGCCCTTATGTCGTGCAGGAGGTCTAGACTAATGGTGCTTACAAGATAGTCGACAGAGATGGCCTGAGGGTAGGTCCCATAAATGCAAAGTTCCTAAAGCGATACTATGCATGAAGTTTTGAAGTTGCTCCTCGGTAAGAGCTTAAACTGCCCATTTAAAAAATAAAAAAAAAATCCCGCTAGGTTGAAAACCTTGAAAGAGGCGACTTAGGCAAAAGTTAGGGACAAAAAAAAAAAAGGAAAAAAAATCTTGTTAGGTTGAAAACCTTAAAAGAGGCAACCTAGGCAAAAGTTAGGGACAAAAAAAAAAGGGTCCTTTGAACTAAGTTATGAATTGATCCCTTTTGGGTACGTAGGCAGCTTGGTATTTGTTACTAAGTTCAGTCACATATGTACTTAAAATAAATTTAAAAAAAAAAAAAGGGAGCAAGGAAGAAGCAAACATTGATCTAGAGATAAATGAATTTTTATTAATAAAGAGATAGGTGTCGTTACATTGTAATGACTACATCAATGAAAAAAAAAAAAAAAAAAGATTAACCTATCCAATCTAAATGCCTCAACTCCTCTTTACTAGTCTCTAGTAACTCTTGTAGCCCTCTAAGTTTTGCATCATCAGAAGCTTCTAAAGTTGGAGTAGCCTCAATCTTGGAAACCTCCCCCTTGATTTGAGAAATGATCACTTGTTGCTGGGCTAGCTCTAAATCACAGCGGGTGCTTGACAGTGTAAACTCTGCCTTTTGCATTGAAAGTAACTCAAGTTCCTTCTTCAATTCAACCTCTCTAGCTAAGGCCTTGTTTAAGTTCGCCTTGATTGCAACTTTTTGATTGATCTTAATGGCTTCCGAGTCGAGGGCAAGAGTGAGACAATGCCGAGCGTCGGTGAGCTTCTGTTCCTTGTCTTCAAGTGTGATGCCTTGTGAAAGAGCATGATGGAGGGAAGAATATCGGTCTGCATTATCCATGTATTTTGAAATACACTCTCTTAAAGGCATTGCATCCACAACTTTTATTTGTGCGATAACTTGGAGAATCTTCTCGACTCCATCCCTGAGTGAAGTCATCAAAGTAAAAGGGATTTTGACAACCTTCTCAATTAGGTCCCCTCCTAATGTTTTTGCACGTTGTCGATCGACCTTCAAAATCAAATCATCGGGTTCAAACTTTGTGACAGTTGAAGTGGTCGGGATGCTTGAACTACACATAATGGATTTATTTCGAGTCACGTCCCTTGAAGGCATGTGAAGAGGGTCAAAAGAAGGAGTGGCGTTAGTCTTCCCCGAACGTGATTGGTCAATTGCCTTAGTAGCCAAATCAAAAGCTATCAGACCTTGAATGGAAAACTCGCTCGTAGAAGGGCTAGTGGCAACTAGTGTACACTTCTCTCTTGCTCTTTTCGAAGGATAATTGTCATACTGCATTGGAAGAATACCAAGATTGTCATTCTCAAAAAGTTCTTGGATACCAGAAATAGCTTCAAGGTCATCATGAAGGAAACAAAGGTCTTTAATGGGTTCAAGATCAAAATCATCAAAAAGAGAATTAAGACTCACTTGTGCACTGCCGCCTGAAGGATCGGGAAGTGAATCCATATCGACACCACGGTCAGTCGCCTGGGTGACCCCCTCACGATTCAAGTTCTTGCTGGGATTATCTCTCTGCCTTTTACGTCTCTAATGAGAATCTGAGTTGCCACTATTCTGCTCAAAATCTGACACATCCCTACCCTTGGTCACCTCCACGTCTTGAGGTATTGAGACTATGCAAGAAGGCCCACGCTTAGGAGAATGTGCCTTGTCCACGCATACTCCTTCTAAAGACACATCGATAGCCTCCGAAATCCCAAAAGAGAGCTTCCCATCACTTCGGCGCTTCACGGGCTCAACTACTTCATTGGGCTGTTTTATTTTGAGTCTTATCTTGCTTGGGTTAACATTCCCAATCGGTTGCTCAGTCTTACTAGAAAAGAAACCACCAGATCTTCTAGCCCACCAATTCATATAGTCCTTCGTGCACGAAGCCCCGTGCTCAGATGGGCAGGCAGGGATCAAGAACTTCGAATTGGTAGCAAGATGAAGACATTGGCGCCAGAAGCATATCACTTGCTCTAAGGTGACGATGCGAAAGTCCTCATTAAGCTCCCCAGGGATGTGTTGATTGAAACCGAACTGTCGACCAAAGCGGTGAGGGCTATATGGTTCAACTATACATACACTTCCGCGACGAGAGGCCAAGTAGCTGGAGTGTTGGCTGATGAAGTAATCTACATAAGAGCTAGGTAGCTTGTCATCATCCACCAGAATCTCTCGATGGCCTTTGAAAAGGCCCAAACAGTGAAACTTGAAGCTACTTACAGCATGAAATAGCTTACGGGCCGTAACCTTGTCATAATGCTTGGCCGCACCTTCTCCAGAGCATCTAAACATGCACGGAATAGCCTTGGAGCGAGACCCTTCAAGTTCAAAGTGAGTGTCGAAGTATTCGGCCAACCAAGCATTCAAGTAGTGTGCAAGAAAAGTGGCATCACATTTACTTGGAGTCTTAGAAGACACAATTTCATTCAAGCCCCTATAAATGTTGGCTAGGACTGGGACTGCAAGACAGTATCTCTTACCACAAGCCATTGCACTCGCGCTCTTGAAAACACCAGGCCTGATTAAGTTTGGTCCCCCATTAGGAAGAGTGAACTCGCACAGCCAACATGAGATCAAAGCAGCTAACCAAGTCTCTTCTATAAGCCTTCTCTCCACTTTGAGCACATTGAAGGGACCCTCGTCTTCTTTAGTCAGAATTCTGGGGGCATCGATTTTACCAGAGGGGTTATGAGATTGCTTGCCTCTTGCTTTCCTCTGTATTGACCTTCTAGTCGGCGACTTCTGATATTTAAACTCACCACGGAACCAAAACTTCACCCATGCAGTCGTAGTGACCAAATGTGAATCACCCAGCTCAAGACTCAAATGATGAAAGGCAGCAAATAGATGACGATAGCATGAGGGAAGCGATGATATGTCTTTCGAATTTGGAACGACCTCTTTGTAGAATGAGCCGTACACGGGAAGCCCACCGATTGAATGTAGGTCGTAACGTGTTTGTATCCGCACACCAACATTCTAGGAAGGCTTGCAGGACATGGGCGTTATGATCATATGTGAATAATGATGCAAGCAGAGACTCGTAAAGGTTGGCATCACTCAAGACTTTAGTATTGTGGCTCAATATGTCTTCTAGCCACTCCCAATATTTAGGGAGGTAAAAAAACTCACCCCTATATTGGAGTGGAGGGGTCCTGGAGTAAGGTAGGGCCCATTGCACTTCTCCCACACTTATTCGATGGCCAACGAGAGGAAATGGATCGACATGGTCCGCGGCTGAGTGAAGGTTGGAGGCTAGAGTAAACGTCCTCGAAACGACATGCGAACCCTTTCTAGTCGGGTCGTGTAGCTCGTGAGATGCCTCGACCCACCATTGAGATAGACTTGGAGGACGAGGAACGGTAGTAGACGAAGATGAAGGTATGCTGCTACCAAGTGGATGGACTTTCAAGACGACACCTCTCTCCAGGGGTTCGTTCGAAGAGTGCAAGAGAGTGATAGATTGATCATTGAGAGTCCTCGATGAGTCGTGAAAGATGACCATGATGAAGCACACTTGATGGCAGCCACTTGGAGAAGAAGAAGCTCGTAGAGGTCACGACTTGAGCAAACGTAGGAGAGTCAAAGTCGAGCAAAGGGTTGGCAAGCCTAAATCACCTGACACACCTGACAGCAAACCAAAGGAAATGATGAATACCTTTTTCATTCAAATGCTCTTTACTAATAAATTTATAAAAAATAAATAAATAATAATAACAAAAAAAAAAATTAATAATAAGAAGCACGGCTTATTGGAAAGAAGGGGCATGTGGTATTCAGATTCAAACTCATTCGACATTAACATGCAAACATCGTGTGTAGGTGTTGAAATGACCATATGATGGACACGTAGAGGCTTGCATTAACATGCATGTGAAGAAAAGGACACGTAGAGGCTTGCATGTCCATTAGCCAAACTTGGAAAAACCATGTTATAGCTTTTGGTTATTAGGCGTGGGCCCGCGTGGCATTGAAGTTCAAGGCTACAAGGAAACCATGTGTCCGCATGGAGGCATTGAAGCTCTAGGCGTGTATTTAGTGTGCACCTTGGTTGTCATGTGAAGACGTAGGCAGCAGCACAAAGTCTAAGAGGAAGGCAGCAGTGCAAAGTCCAGGATGAAACCGCCAATGCTCGAATCCGCAAGACGCTGAAAGAAGAGGAGCGTAGTCCAAAGATGAAGCAGAAATCTCACTGCAGAATTGCCTTCAAGAGATAAAAAAAAGTGATGCTTGAATCCGATATGTGGCTCTCTCAATGCTCCGACGCCCACAGCCGTGAGGTGAAGACGACGGGTACGCAAACAGAGCTACGCACCTATGGTTGTGGAACGAAGGCAGTAAATGTGATCCGTTGGATGCTTAGACGAAGGGCAAAACAAAGCTCTGGACTCAGCGCCGATTCAAGAAGGTTGATCAATGATGAAGCCGCCAATGCTTTGGCACCAACAGCTACGAGGTGGAGGCGACGGATACGTGAACAAAGCTCTTGCGCTGATGATCACGGGACGAAGGCAGTGGCAAAGGGGAGTCAGAAGGGTGCACCGATGATGCTCTTACACTGATGAAAGGATGCGCTGACAAAGCTCTTGCACTGATGGCTGCAAGATGAAGGCAGTAAGAAGGTTGCGTAGATGAAGCGCTCACACCAATGGTCTCACACCGACGATGCTCTTGCAGTGATGGAAGGATGCGCCGACAAAGCTCTCGCACTGATGACTGCAGGACTAAGGCAGTGAGAAGGTTGCGTAGATGAAGCACTCACACCAATGGTCTCGCACCGACGATGCTCTTGCAGTGATGGAAGGATGCGCCGACAAAGCTCTTGCACTGATGACTGAAGGACTAAGGCAGTGAGAAGGTTGCGTAGATGAAGCACTCACACCAATGGTCTCGCACCGACGTTGCTCTCGCTCTGATGGAGGGATGCACCGATGAAGTTCTTGCACTGATGATTGTGGGACGAAGGCAGTGGCAAAGGCAGTGAGAAGGTTGCGTAAATGAAGCACTCACACCAATGGTCGCGAGACAAGGGGCATTGGAATGGATGCACTGATGAAGCTTACAAACTCGGAGGTGACAAGAAGACCGCTGTTGCTCGAATCTGACGGACGTCGAGACAAGAAGGACAGGAGGCTAACTCGCTTGAAATTGATGCTTGGCTCACGCAGTGCAACTTCAATGACCTGCACAGAGTAAATCAAGTCGTTCAACACAAAATAATAATAAAGAAAATACAAAGACAAGCACAAAAAAGAATGGAAAAAGAGGAAGAATGCCTGCTACGGCTGAAGAAAAGAAAAAAAAATAACTCAAGAAAAAAAAAAACGGCGCTCAATTGCCTCTAACCCATGAAACATCACCCCCTTTTATAGAGGTGGTACTCACAAGAAGCCCTAGTGATTCGCAAGAGGGCAGCTAAAAAAATAAAATAAAATGCTTGCCGAGCAAGACAATTGTGGCACCGACCTACCTAACAAAACTAAGGTGGGCTTGCAAGGAGAAGTCTTTTGTGTGTGACCAGGCCCGTGAAAGTGAAACCCAGTGTTCAAAAAATGGGCTTGCTGAGCAAGACAACTTCAACACTAACTCTACTAAGGAGACCAACGTGGGCTTGTGTTTAAAAAGGAAAAAAGAAAAGGGGTCTCTTGTGCAATCAAGCCCACAAGGCGTCGACTGTCTGAAAAAAAAAAAAAGAGACAAGTTGAAATCCTTCTTATACGTGGATGAACTACCAACTGTTTAAATCCTTCATGTACATGGATGAAGGTCATGCTTTCCGTGAACTTAGTCCAAATTGAGATTAATAGATTAATACTTCAAGCCTCGTCTTCCTTGCATCAGAAAGACTCAAAGCCGAATCTTGAAGTGGGGGCATTTGTAGACATCAAAATTTTATAATGAATTCACAACCGTCCGATTGTTCATGATAAAATATTTGTGATCAAATTAATCTCTAATTGATGATGTGGATGATCAGCAAATGAAATCAAGCCATGTGGCAACATCAAATGAAGAAAGCCATATGGCAGCGTCAGAAGAAAAGATCTATATGGAAAGTTCTTATTAAATGAAATACCAAATTAAATTCATATATAATTCAACTCTCAATAAATGCTGAGAGAAAATTCCAAATTAAATACCATTGAGTTACCTATAAATAGAGGTTTCTCATATGAGAAAATGGAAGAACACTTAGAGAGAAAACACTACCGACACTCTGCCAAAATAGAGAGTCATCTCTAAAGTTCACAAGAATTCCATTGTTCATCAAGGCCTATTCCTACTTCTTCAAATCAAAGTGGGGATTCTCCTTTAACCTAGTTCGAGATCAAGCCAATGGCCCTCGCATCAAATCAAGCACGTTCGACTATTCATTCAACTTGGAGACATCACATCACGATTCAAGACCAAGCTTCATAGCCCCTTCAGGTCGTAACGTTTCTTGGAGATCGAATCAGAGGAATTTATTGTACTCTTATATTATAAAGATTCATACAGAGGATTGTACTCACATATATACAAATCAATACAAATTGATAATTTGTTACACTATTTCGTAATCGTGTGATTTATCTTTTACGAAAATTGTGTGTACACCTGATGTAAATGCTCGCTTCTAGCAAGTTTAGGCTATCTATTAAAAAGTCAAACTCAAACACATAATGTGTTTGTAAACAAGTCCACTCATTTCATAATAAATAATTTTTATAATTTTTAACAATTTGATCAACCTAATTTTTATATATTTATAAATAAAAATTATTTTGTCTAAGTAATTCAAATAATATAATTTTAATTATAATTTAGTTTTTATTTATTGGCTTGATTTGTGAAGGGAAAAAAATTAGTCATATAATATTTACCATATATGAAAAAGAATAAGTCATTCAAGTAGTTTATAAACAAGTTCAATAAGTATTAATCATATAAGGTTACCTATCAATTATATGATGTCTTCCTCTATATATATATATATATATATATATTTGTTCTTTTAAAAAGTGATGAAAAGGATCAACCAAGCCCGATTCTCCCAACACCAAAATCCAAATCTGCTCTAGCCATCATATCCAAAAAGACATATCATACCCTATATATCATCGTGAGGAACAATCCAAAATTTCCCACACATTCAGTACCTTTCTTTTATGTCTCTATCCATTTTATTGTCATATGAATCTCAGTCTCAACCTGAATTTCAATGGTATAAAGCTGGCCTCTATTCTTTTGAGCTAAGTGTGTAACCATCTTTGTATGAATCGTCTAGTGCTTTGGGTACTATGTCCAATGTTTCTCCTCTTGCTAACGAAATTTTTTTGTCACTCATCAAAACAACAAAAATCCTTATCCTGTTACCTTCGAGAGACTCTTGGCCAAAACAAGGTCGGCTGAGAAACCCTGTAGAGTTTAGACATCAACTTACAGCTTTATAATTTTTTTTTTTAAAAAAAAAATTCTATAAACTACTTTACAAATTAAACACAATTTTTTTCATCATTTCCTCCATTAATGATTGAACCTGTACTTTACAGAGGATGCAAATATTTTCCTTATTCTGGATAATGTAGAATAAGTTAAAATTAGTATTGCAGAAAAAGTTTTTAGAATCATTTTTGCATTCCAGCTGAGGAGAGGAAATGGAATTATTGTCCAAACTCCAAAGACGATTACTTTAATAGAAGCTGAGTAAGTGGTGTAAAATTAGTGATTTGGAAGGAAAACAAAGCCAAGTACCAAAGTAAATGATTCATTAAGAGAGCACAAAAGAATTAAGCATAACCCAACTACCCTAGTGCGAAAGAAGTATACAAGAGATTCACCAACAGATATCAGAGAAAATTGCAAAGATCATGCTACTCAAAGTACTGCCCATGTCTGCCATCCACTCAAACAAAGATCCAAGGAATGAGAGTTTCTAGTCAAAACTGAAGTTTCTACATTTCGAAACTCCAAGCATTTCTCTCTCCAAATAAACCACTTAAGATAATGGGGATTTGCATTCCAAATACCTACACTGTATTGTTGACTAAACCGGCCTTACCAACATGCTAATATATCAATCAAAGCTCAATTTTCAGCTCTTCAGAGTAGATATACAAGGGTAGTCAGCCTGGTTATGTTCATAGCCATCAACCTACAAAAATACGAGGAAAAACTGAATACAAATAATGGTAATGACAGTTGTGATGACAACAAAAGTAACGAAAGCAATGATAATGAGCATAGTGCCAAAATAAGTCAGGTGGGTTTCAGTTTCCTAGCAGCGTGGATATGTATCAACTCCAAACCATAGTCCATGTTATTTCTAGCATATCAGTTGACAAACAATGAAGGGATTCTTTTTTTTTTTTTTTTTGAGTAAGAAAAAAAAAAAAAAAAAGAATCCCATCATTGTTTGTCAACTGATATGCTAGAAATAACATGGACTGTGGTTTGGAGTTGATACATATCCATGCTGCTAGGTTAAAGAAGGGATTCTTTAGGTTAAAGAAAATGCACACAAAATGAAGACAACAATGAAGGGCTGGTCTTTTACCTCAATAGTCTAGTATGTATCCATTATGTATTTCTTGCGTATATGCATCAGTTTTGTCCTAAAATTGTTATGATGCTTTAATCCTGGTGTAGGTGATGCAAAGGAAACTTTTGGGGAACTTGTAATGCAATCAGTTTAGCGTGCATCTTTTCTTCCTGCATGACACACAAATCAGTTAGAGATCATGCCATTAATGCACAATAGCATTATCTACCATATGAGATGTTCCTCAACAGAACCTTTTCCCTGGCCCCATATATGATATGTATGCAATTTGTATTAGATTTTTTTTTTTTTTTTTTTTTTTTGAAAATTTGAGAGTCCAAGCTGTCAAAGTTCATCTCCTGCCATATGGGACTTTTCTGTTGTTATTTTGGTGGAACAAAAAGGAAGGGGAGATACACATTCAGATTGAGTTGGATCAAAATGCAGGAATCAACCATCCCAGAAATGGTCATTATTTCATTTCATAATCAAGGAACAGAGTCAAAGTGGCATAGACCTGAACTGAACCAACCAAGTCTTAAATCAGGTTGGTCTGGTTTGTAGGCTGAAGTGCTTTATTCTATTTTTCATTTGTGTGTGTGTCGAATTAAATCTGGTACTTTTTTGTGAGGGAGCTTTTATCAAGATGGATAATTTAAACATATACTAACTTACAATATCCCTTAATAAAAAGAAATGATGCCTTTAATTTATGATGGTCATAACTCATCATCATTCTAGTTAAATCTTCCACAATTACACTTGGAGAAACTAATGAGAGAGTCAACATGAAAACAAAGGATTTTAATTCATGGTTTCTTGACCACAAAGAAGCTCATGAGAAAGAAATAAGAAAAAGAAAAACAAATATTTTCACTAACTAAATTTAGTTGCACAAAAGCATCTTCTAACACTATACTGATATGAAGTTATCAAAGTTAACTTAGGTAGGAGAAACTTGAAAATTAATGAGTGAAAACCTAGCATGGTGGCACATAAGGTAGATTTCAATCCACTCTGGGATTAGTAAAATGTTAATTGAACCATTTATGTAGAATGTTAGCAAAACCAACAATCTGCTACTCAGAAATTATCAGCCACACATTTTTCTTAATTTACATATTATCAGCATTGGATTTATAAAAATAAAAATAAAAATGAAATTTATGTCCGCATTCGAACATAAAATCCATATCACACATTGATGAAGAAATAGTTTGCCTACAATTCTGTGGGTTAGGATTTATAAATTTAATGGTTTGTCATGACAAGTGTACCTTCTAGGTCCAGCATATCTGGTTTATAACAAATCGCATTCATTTTATTTAGTCTAGTACTTCACACACTTTATAGATCTTTCAAAATTTTCAAGATAGTAGCATTGGCAACATCAAAAAAAGACTATAGATATAATAGTCTAGCAAAGACAATACCACGCAATATCCACAGACAACAAAAGATCTTATTATTCTACTGCCTCATTTCCCTGCAAAGCTGCAAAGTGTGCAAGTCGAAATATTTCATTGAAATTGTTTTGACTAATTGCCTCTATATCAAATATGGCATCAGATAATACAACTGCTGATGCTCCTTGGGTGATATATTCTCTGACTGAATCTGTATCAGATTAGAAAATAGATAACATCACACTGCACGCAGAAAAGAAGAATGTAAAACGTATCAACTTGACAAATATTTCTGATCTTAATGTCTATTTAAGTTCTCCAAAAACACATATTCTAAGGATACTGCAAGTTTGAATTTTAATCTATGAAAAGTACACATGAATTAAGAAATGTTATTTTATGCATGATTTTCATTTATTGAAGGGCTGATACATGCATTTAAAACAGAATAATAACTTAAAAAAGTTTGAAGGCACTCCCAATAATGGAGAGTTAAGAATACAATTCCCAGATGAAAAATCATATATTTCTTTCTTAGTTTGGATAATAAATAGCAGAAGGGTGGAATTTTGAGTCTTTCTTACTTCTGAGCACGAATGCAAAAAATTAAACTAGTGAGGCTTTAAGCTACAGGACAGACACAAAGTCAACAACCTATTGTTATGCCCTGAGAAGCAACCATTGAGATGTGCTAAAAAGACCTCTTGAGTACAGAAATATACCGACTACCACCAAGTGCAGAGACGGGATAAACTTAATCCACCAAATAAGAAAAATAAATCCATAGTGTCCGTTTGGATTCGACGTCTGCGTTTTCATTTCAGCATTTTCCTCTTTTTTTTTCTTTTTTTTTTTCATTCATGCGTTTCAGGGAGACAAAATTTACTGTTCACAATTGTAGCAGAACTGTTCCTGGGACCCATAACCACTTTATTCAGAAAAAATATATTAAAAACGGGTTCCACACACTATTCACACATTTAAAAATTATTTTGTTACAGTGTTTTCAGTTTTCAGTTTTCAATTTCAGTAAAAATAAGTTCAATCCAAATTGACCCATAATGTACTTCTATAGATGAATCATTTTCTGACATCCAAACAGTATAAAATCCCCTAGAATGCTTAGTGAAGAAACTAGAGAACACAAATGTTTAAAAGATTTAATCATATATTTAGCTATACTTTTTTCACTGTGCAAATTTTATGCTCTTTAGATGGAGGAAGGAGAATGCATTATGACTTATGAGGCAGTATTTTAGGGGCATAAGTAACCTACATAAGACTAATATAAATAGACACCAGAAGAACAATGTGGGCTGGATAATATTTCTAGAGCAACCTAAGACAAGAAAGGTCACTTCAAGGCACAGAAGTACTTTTAAAATTTTGTGGTAAAAATACAAACCAGGTCCAAGGTGCTAACTCAAGGAAGCAGAGCCAATGCATGATCTTTTTTGTGTAAGTCTAAAGCGCGATCAATTCACAAGATAGAAAACTGAGAGATTAACTTTAGATAGGGTAGAGTATAGACCAGATGAACCAATCAAAATAACAAATCTTAAATCCAAATTGATTATAAGGGAATCAGAGATGCACATTCCTCTCAAAAAACATTTTACTATGATTTTGATCCAATTTTCGCTGATATATTTTATTATGTAATGATTTTCAAGAGACAGAAAGTGTAATAGATGCTTATGAAAAGTTTATACAAGGTAAACAACATAATTACCACAAGCAGCACTTAAGATAGAGAAATTTGAAATCCACAAAATATTTTATTCTAACTTAACAAGCTAAGCTATAGAACCTGATCTTGTAGTTTGCATAACTTTATATAATATTATATAGAAATATTGACTTTTATTTTGAACCAAAAGATAAAAGAAAAAAAGAAGAAGAAAATCATGACTATTCAAGCAATTGATGTATATTTAAAGGAAATTCATGGTTAAGTGGGTACATTTTACCATAATTGTGTACTTTTCAACCCTAACAATTGGTGCAAACGGAAAATTATTGTGTAGTCCGGGACTACAAGGTCAGCTTGCTGACCTTGTAATCCCAGCCAATAAATACATGACACCTCACCAAAAAAAATGCTTACATAGACTTTCATCACCTCACCAAAAAATGCTTACATAGACTTTCATGGTTAAGTGGGTACATTTTACCATAATTGTGTACTTATCAACCCTAACAACTGGTGCAAACGGAAAATTATTGTGTAGTTCGGGACTACAAGGTCAGCTTGCTGACCTTGTAATCCCAGCCAATAAATACATGACACCTCACCAAAAAAATGCTTACATAGACTTTCATGCCACATCAACTCAATAACCCCTACCCATCTTAACATCTGTTAACTCCGTTTGAGTGAGTTCAAAATTTAGATTGGGAATGAGCGGGGCTGTGAAACATTTCAGTATAGAATTCAAAAATTAAAATTTTTCATTTTTCATTTTCCTGAAATATTCCTTCTACATCAAATATTCAAAATACCTCTGTCCAAGACTACAAGAGCCTATTTGTGATTGCCTTCCTGGGAATGAAATCCAACCCAAATTTTGGCCGATCCCTCCGCAATTATGGCTTTGACTGTTGCACCGTCGAAGAGATCTTCAAGGACAACACCGTTTGAAGCTCTGCCCCCAGGTCCCTACCGCTTTTTCTCTCCTCAAAATCCTAATTTTCATGTTTATTTTACCAGATTCGTCTTATATGTGTTTATATATGACTGTTACTTTTTTTGATTGATGGTTTTCTTGTTCTTTTTCCTTGTGAATAACCAAACAAAAAGTACGGTCAAGAAGTCATCTCTTTCAGAGTCTACGTCACTAAATCCTAAATGGGAAACAATCTGTGGTACTGTTGGTCAAGGTAGAGGACAAGCTGACATAGAGCGTGAAAAAGATAATTTATAATTAGGTGCGAGCGAACGAACTGGTGGAAGATGAATTCCTCGAGGTGACAAGCCGTTCATAACATAGATTGCCTGATGGAGGTGATGAAAGCTTCAAGGAAGAGTTAAGCAAGCAGAGCCATAGCTATCGGAGGTCCAGCCCTGAAGGAAGAAAGCACTCAAATGGAGTTAACAGATGTTAAGATGGGTAGGGGTTATGGAGTTGACGTGGCATGAAAGTCTATGTAAGCATTTTTTTTTGGGTGAGGTGTCATGTATTTATTGGCTGGGATTACAAGGTCAGCAAGCTGACCTTGTAGTCCTGGACTACATAATAATTTCCCGGTGCAAACAGGATAATCAAATAAATAATTATCTTTCATACTAATATCCATTTGTCTATGATACACGGAATTCATATGGAATTGGACAATGACTACCATATGAACTGCTCCATCTTAAACATCATTAAACATGTCAAGACTTACCTTGACAATTTTGGCACCAGAGTCATATGCAGACAATATCTGTAAATCACAATCAGGTTTTAAGTTTTCTTTCCAAGGAATATAGCTCAAAAGTTTCAAATCTCAAACAGAATGCTAGAAAACAAATCACTCTAAAATAGAAGTGCCCAACAAGATAAACATTATAAGAAGTCAAGTGCTTAAGGAAAAATTCTAAAAAAAATCTGTAAAAGCTTAGAAATGAAAGAGAGCTTAAGTTTTAAAAGATGTCCTTACTTCTGTTGGGGTCATTCCACCAGGTATGTACAAAACTTCACCACATTGGGCATCAACCATAATGTCACGACAGCCAATGAGCACGTTTAGTGTAAACAGAGGAAGGGGTATTAATGATGTCTCCTAACAGGTTTGTTCACGTTTTAATTCAAGATAGAAAGCTACAAGAATCATTACGAGCACTAGAAAGGAAAAAGAAAGAACTAATGTATTATGATCCCAAACTGAATGAGAATTTAGAATTTAAAGCGCATACTTTCACCACTGTAGGACTGATAAGAAATTTGGCTCCAGCATTTATTGCATTTATGGCATCCTCAACATTTAAGACAGTACCAACCTGCAGCATACTTGATATTTTCAGAAGTGAGAAAACTCTTGCAGAACAATCCTTATATAGACATATCTGGAACCTTTCTTTGACTTCTATAATTCGCATATGGAATGGTAAAAACATTTAAAGTCCTTTTTAAGATAGTTTTGACTGGCCTTCTGGCAGATATGACCTATCCAATTTGATAGATAGTAAAATAAAAAATGGGCTCTCTATTGATATCTATCTATGACATGTCAGACAATTCTCAACAGATAAACCTATACATATGCATCCAAAACCAGATTGCACACTCACAATTGCTTCTACTTAAATTTATATCTAATGTGCCAAAAGATGTATTAAAAAGGGGCCAATTATTCTGGCATTTTCTCGGATAACTTGTAAGTAAAAGCGAATCAATTCATCGTGAATTGCTATAAACCAAGCTTACTTCTTCATATAATATCCAACCAGTGAGAAACACCAGTCTAATGTCCTTCCAAACAAGTAACGGACTTTGTGTCCATAGATCATTTATATATAACTATGCCCACAAGTAGAATTTGTCAAGGACTTTTGTTAAGCAAAGTTAATTCGAACATAAATGATAAATCAATAAATTCAAGAAGAGCTAGGAGGATAATTACTTCTAAGGTCGAAGTAGGATGCTCTTGCACCTTATGCAAAAGAGAAAGAAAGCAAATTAACTCTCAAGTATCAAGCCAAGCAGCCAATTGCAGTTAAGAATTGGAAAGAGTGCATTTCTAAACAACCTCAAATACACCTCGGGTGGACATCACAATCTCCAGCTACATAGTAAAAAAAAAAAAAAAAACCAAATCAGAAACCATTGTTGGTATAATACAGACTGCAACTAATTACAGAATAAGAATAAATTATCAGTGATTATCAAAAAAAAAAAAAAAAGAATAAATTATCAGTGTATCTCTTTATAAAACGATTAACATAAAAGCGAAAATTTCCCCCATCAACAATGAAAAAATTGTCCAACATTATAAATTACAATAGACCTTAAGCAATGGCAAGAATCTAGCTAGTCACAATTCATAGATTGAGGGATAAGCAATGTGGGTGCAATAAGTTCTTCTAGACTGTCCAAAACAGTGCAACTGAATCAACTTTTTAGATAATAAAAGCTACTTAAGGTCTGTTTGTATTGCATGTCCGAGTTTCAAGCCTTTTTTTTTTTTTTTTCTCTTAGTCCAGCGTCTGGTGCACTGTTCATGGGATGCACAGTATTCTCTCTAATGAACAGTAATTAAAAAATATTATTTTATTGTTTTCAGTTTTCAACAAAATAAACTATATCCAAACGCACACTTAGTTAATATTTATATAGTAAAAGTTGGGTCTTAGAAGTCATGATTCTACAAAGTAACTCAACATATTACTTTACATGAAACTCTAGTTCAATTTATGAAAGAGATGAAAGAAAAATTTGTAAAAAAGAAAAGACTCACAACTGAGATGCCACCACTAAGTGCAGCACGTGCAGCTTTTAGTGCCAGCTCTGCGCTATCCAAAAGGAGAAAACAGGAGAAAACAAATACAGTAACTAAGCCATAAATAAGAGTATAAGACAACAATACAGTCTCTAGATAAAGTATTAGAAAGAGAGACCTATTGGCACGAAGGCAAGCTATGACACCCGAATTGTGAATGTGTGTCAAGATTTTGTGATCAGAGAACTGAATAGAAGAGTAGCAACAAACCTTTAGCCGAGGCGGAGGTAGAGATGGTGGGGCTGAGCTCCGAAGCCAAGTGTTGCACATGCTGAGGGTGAGGCTGGTTATTGCCATATCCACTCACCTTTGCAAATGCAATGGATGAGCCAATAAGATATGAAAGAAAACTTTATATATGTTGTCTTCTTGCTACTTGTGTTTGGCTCTAACGAATAGTTTTTATCTATCAGATTAGCCAAACATGAATTGGCAAAATAATACAATCTATTTTCTTTGGGTTTCCTTGCACTC
Source organism: Quercus robur (assembly GCF_932294415.1). Lineage (NCBI taxonomy): Eukaryota > Viridiplantae > Streptophyta > Magnoliopsida > Fagales > Fagaceae > Quercus > Quercus robur. The sequence goes on from NC_065537.1 coordinate 67,929,771, forward strand.
CTACTAGATGATGCCTCAAACGCTGCCTTGACAGCCCAATCCTCTCACCTTTTTTGTCACAAGCCCAATCCTAACTCTCTCTGATTTACCCTCCCTCTCTCCCGTTTTTTCTCTCCTTATCTTTCACCCTTCTCTTCGTTTGCCAACCCCCATTCCATTCATCTTATCTTTCCTTTTATAGTCTCCCCATAGTGGGAAACCAAATCATTACTTTTGTGTCAATTCCCACGCAATTCCATTTCTGCCCAGAATCTCAAGAAAATTGATTCCTTCTAAGGATTCTCTTGAAACTAGTACCTAACGCCGAATAGTGATCATTAGCAGATTTCCTTAAGGCACTAACTGTGCTCGGGGGACCGACTTGGGTCCTAACTACTCTCTCATCGGCTATTCTTAGCCTACTAGTCGGTGTTGGGCCTAACCCAGCCCAAATATGGTAGGTTTCTCCCAAGTGCCGATCATATACCCTTGTAATTTTGTCACAGGGTTGGGCCTACCCCAACAGAGGCCAATCTCGATTACCTGGGTCAGTCTTGGTTACCTGTGCCAATCTTGGTTATCAACCCTAGGTCCCTACAGTATATATATACACATGAAAAATTTCATATTTACTGAAGTGATTTTGTGAGTAGTGGAGAAAAATCAATGAATTTACGAGTGTCAATTGTGTCCATCACTCAAGTCAACCACTTTAACAATTATAAAATTTGTTGTAAAACAAGTTGTATCTATTGCATTATTTGATCTCGCGCTATATCTCAACAGCTTTGGTCAGCATGCCTCAATACTTTGCTTACTTTTGAAAGCTAAGTATAAAGCAAAGCACTCTCCTTTTACATGGGGTAGTAAACACTAAACAAAACCTATTACTTGGTTTTGGAAAAAAGTTAGGCCAAGTAATCTCAATTTAGCCATAAATGGATAACAAGTTAGGATTGATGTTGAATTGCTACAGTAACAGTATAAATTTGTGTTGACACTATTCATTTTGCACTCAATTTTTTTATTCTTTCTTTACATGTCCCGAGAATGAAAGAAGAGAGTGAATAATGGTTGTTGTGTGTGAAGAAAGAGAAACAATTAAAAAAATAAAGAAAAATTAATATTTTTAATGAAATGTAATGCAAAATAGATAATTTGATGTGGAGAGTTTTGAAAAGTGAGTAAATAAAATAGAAAAAGTAAGTTTTTATACTAAAATAAACAAAAAAATTTTGCACGAGCTGATACGAATATTTTAAAATGGCTAATGTTTTTGTAACTTCACGTTTTGCCACTTTTAGAATAAGAGGATTGTACACTTTTCTATAATTTTTGTTGATATAAAAAAAAAAAATTTAGTGTTTAAGATTTTTATAATTTTCTCTCCCCTAAAAAGTGTGTATAATTAGGCTGTTGTGTTTTAGATTCTGTTAAAAAAAATTAAAAATTAAAAATTAAATTTAAAATTAAAAAAATCTAAGTCATATATCTCTAATAAAACAGAAAAATCTGCACATGTGATATGACATTCCCAAATGGTTTGGTAACTCGCGGTGGGAAATTCCGTTAATAAAATTGTTGCCCAATTATATATACAGTTTCTTTTAAATATTTCATTTAAAGATAAAGAAATAAGAAATACAATATCAGAATTCAGAACATTCACAACCCCTCTTGTTTGATCCAAAGAAAATGTTGCCAAGTTACTGCAGTATTTTGTTAGTTTTCTCCAATATTTCAATAATTTTACTTCTAAAAAATTGTAATATTTAAAAGTGTTCTATTTCATACACAAATAAGAAAGACAATAAGAGGGGTGTAATAATTTGATCATACTAATGTGCTTACAAATTTGAAAATTACATGATATTTTGACTGATATAGACAAGCCCAATTCATGCCTACCACAAAAAATACAAATATCATTTTGATAAATAAAAATACAAAAAAAAAAAATTTAAAAACAAATGTAGACCACGCCACATCAACATTTTGTAAAAAAAATTGTAAAATTCTTTGTGTCTCTAGCAATTGAAAAAAAAATGACAATTATTCAAACATTTTATTTTGAAAAATGAAAAATAAAAAATGACAGTTATCCAAAATTTTGGATAGTGATAAGGATAAGAAAATAAGGATAGTATTTGTTTTAATTAATTAATTAATATATATATCCATTACCCTAAAACATGGGATTTAGAAATAAAAAAAACAAAAAAAAAACCGGTGAATGACAACTTGAGTTTAGGAGCTAGTGACTTAGTGGGTCTGCTAAACAATTTGTTAAAAAAAAAAAAAATTTGTAAACAGAATAAATTTGTAGTTCAAATTGAATTTGAAAACCAACGGAAAAGTTGTCATATTTTGTAGGTAATATTGTATTTGGAAATTTGAGATGTATTTTTACCATGTTAGTTTTGTCTCTATTTAAACTTAGAATATAAAGGTATTTTTGAACCAACAAACTGTCAATTCTAAATAGACGAAGCTTCTTAAATTGTAGTATAGACTAACATTGGAGCACGTGCACGATTTTTTTTTGGGGGGGGGGGGGGGTTAGTGTTATAATTTTCCAATCATTCCAGTTTGAAATTTACACGTTTGTTCACTAATATTACGCATTTGCAATCTTTTAATACAACCAAAAGTTTCATGAGGCTAGCTCCAAATTTATTTTATCTAATTAATTTAAATAATATAATTTCAATTATAATTTAGTTTCTATTTATTTGCTAGATTTGTGAAGGAATAAAAAAAAGTTTAGTCATAATATTTACTATATATGAAAAAAAAAAAAAAAGTTAATTAAGTATTTTATAAATAAGTTCGAGCATGAATAATAAGAAAATTAACAAACTTAAAACATGTAATTTAGTCTTGTAATGAGTTCAAAATACTCATCTTTGAGATAAAATTAAATGAATAATCATGTTCCTATAATACATAATTTTGGTAGTATATATATTTCTATATACTTTCTTAACTAACAGAAAATGCATGTATGATGGCCAATTACCCATGTCTAGAAAATAAAACAAATGACAGCAAATAAATAATATAATCTACTGGATGTTGATCCAAAACAATGCCAATTATGTGATGCATTTCTAAAGGATATGTATTGGGTGTTTTTCATCGAAAGTTATGTGTTTACATTGTACTATCAATATAATATTAAATTGTAGATTAAACAAATATGTACAATATTGTATACTTTTATGCAAATGTGTACAATGTATTAGTTTACAATCTAAATCTTACATTAATAGTACAATGTAAACTTACCAACTTAAGAAAAAGGGAAAAAAAAAGTTTGAAGGTGAGTTAACTGCCCTTGAAAGGTTGAAAGGGGTGTTCATTAAACCACAAAAACCACAGCAAGTCCCTCACAAAATGGCATACCCTTACTGCACTACACAGCACCCTCTTTATATATTAATATATATATATATATATATATAGATATATATTGTTAATAGTTTAATAACCCTAGTTCAAAAAATAATAATTTAATAAACCTAGCAGCTAGCTGCTTGGGTATTAAACTATTATAATATCAAATATACATTATTAATAGTTTAATACTTGTTGCATATAGCATTGGATGGACAGACCCTTTTTTTTTGTTGCGTTCATGTTCATTTAAACAATTTGTTGTTGGGTTTACAATTAATACTTGTTTTGGATTTGTAATTCATTTCATGCTTTACTTTAGACTTGTTTAAATTATGGTTTTGATAATTGAAACTTGAAATTAGTAGGCATGACTAGCATTGCTTTGAGTCTAGGTAATTCTTTTTTTCTTTGTACTTGGTGTTTCACATAAACTCTTTACTTCATATTCTTGATTGAAAGTGAAGAGCATTAGATTTTGACAGCTAAAACATTTAAGTTGCTTGCCACTATACGTTGTTCAAACTACTTGACTTCATTTAAATGTTTGATGCATACCTGAGAATTTGAGATAGTGATATTATTGATATATGTTGAATTTTTATATAGTAGGTGTATTATGGGCTAAGATAGCGATATATGTTTAATTTTTGTTATATACCAAGTGTATTATAGTTCTCGAAAACAAAGTTTTGGGCTGGCCCAAACCAACCTAGCAAGTGTTGATTAGGAAACCCAACCCAAAATAAAGAAAAACTAACTCATTAGTTTAAAATTTGGCCAAAAACAAAGGAAAAAATCAATTTTGGGCTGGGTAGGAAAAACCAAAAATTTGAAAAATATACCGGTTTCAAACCGTTCAAACCGCATCTTATACACTGCACCACACATGTAACTGCAAAAATAAAATGCAGTGTAGTTATAGTTTTGGCTAAATCGCATCGTACCACAATGCGAACACCATAATTAGCGAGATGTGCCAATGCTCAATTATCAACCTAAATTGCATGGGAATGCTTGTGTAGTCTTGTGAAACCAAGTGTTTTAGATTTGGTATTTGTTTGAGAATAACTTATCTAACCTTTTGTAAGTGACTCTCGTGAAACCTGCAAATAATAAAAAATAAACAATAAACTAGGTAACTGAGTTAAGTGCATCCCAATCAGACATTTGCCGCTAGTCTCTAGCCTGATCAAATACAAAGCAAGCCATTTTACTTGGTGTTCTAGCATCTGATAACAATTACTCTTGTTTACTTTACATGTTTGGAATTTCTTGCTAGCAAAGCTCATCCTCTGATTATGTGCTCTCCAAATAAGGTCACATGTTTTCACATCTATATACATAGTAAAAGCAGTCAAAATATTAAACTAGTGAGCTAATTTGGCTATGAGGGAGAGACTCCATAGCTAGCCATTAAGATCTGTTAACGTATATTATGTTATGGGCTTTAGGCCCAACTAGTTTACTTGTATAGCACACTTGTACTTGTACTATACTTTACTTGTACCACACACATATGCTTACTTGTACTACACACATACGCCTCCTATATAAAGGCACTCATATATATATTCTTTGATTATGAAATATAATACAATCATTCAGTATTTCTAACATTGTATCAGAGCCACTGCTCTGACCTTTTCTTAGCAGTCTTGTCTTCATTGGTATTACTCCACTCTCAACATCGTTTCCGCCATCACAACAGTCACCGCAGCGTCTCACCGTTGAACCTCCGACGTCTTCCAGCCATTGTCTTTGGGTTCCGGACCTGCAGTCGTTGTCGTTGATGAGTCCAACACCGCACAAATCACTGCATGTGTCATCCCGCCGTGAATATTGCTCCGATCACATTTCTGGAGGTATCACTGAGATCGTCTTGAAATGATCTACCCATCGGTGAAAGCCTCGCAGTCATCGGAGACGGCATGCACCCTCACATGCCGCCTGAAGATTCTGCGTCAGCACCCCACGCGCCACACACGCCGTCCTCAGTTCATGCTGACGTCAGCGCCATGTCATCTTGGTGATGTCATCTGCTGACCATTGACCACGTTTACCATTGACCATTGCCTTTGACCGACCGTTGACTTTTCTCCATGGTTGACTTTTGCAGTCTAGGTTCTCCTTACCCAGTTTTTCGCGTAGATTTCATTTTTGCAATCTATTTTTGCATATTGTGTCTCTAAATGGACAAAAAGGATGTTTTTCTTACTCGCCCCATCAATACTATATTGGAGGGGAACAAGAATTACTTATCTTGGTCTCAAGTTATGCGCAGTTTTCTTAAGGGTCGCATGCTCTAGCATTACTGTACTGGTGCAGTCACCATGCCTGTCAAGGGAGCAAGTGAAGAAGATGCTGCCTTCCTTGGTCACATGATTGAATGGGAGAGTCACAACCACATGATCCTCACATGGATTCGGAACACTTCCATTCCCTCCATCTCTAATTTGTTGGGCAGCTTTGATGATGCAAAATCAACATGGGATATGTTGGCCAAAAGGTACTCTACTACTCTCGGATCCATGAAATATCAATTAGTGGTTGAATTGCATCAACTCAGGTAAGAACCAGGGCAATCCATCAATGACTACTATGATCAGCTTCGCTTCATTTGGGACCAAATTGACCTTTCTGATCCAACTTGGGTATGCTCAAAGGATGCTTAGCAATATGCTTCCATTAGAGATGAATTTCGCCTCTATAAATTCCTGATGTCACTTCACAAGGACTTTGAGCCCATTCGAGGTCAGCTCCTAAATCGCAATCCTGCTCCCTCTCTTGATACTGCTGTGAAAGAGTTTGTTAGAGAAGAAGCTCGTCTTGCAACCCTTCAAGCTCAAAATAAGTTCAATGTTTTGGCTATTACTCCTTCTGCTCCACTCATAAAGCAACCTCAGCAATCAGGTGATTCCTCTAGATCTAGTAATCGTTGCAAGCAGACCAACAAAAAGTTCTACAATTATTGCAAGCATCCTGGCCACACCATTGAGACTTGTTACCGTCGCAACAAATCTACTGTTGTTGTTGCTAACACTGAGCCTACTCCGCCGATGGCTTCCATTTCAGCTGAGTCCCAATCTTTTGAATCCACTACCAACCTCTCCCCCGCTGAACTGCAGGAGATCATAGCTCAGGCTGTTCATATGGCTGGTAATGCATCTCTTTCCACTGCTCTCTCTGTTCTACTCGGTAAGTCTCAAACTTGGCTTTTTGATTCTGCCTGTTGCAATCACATAACACCTCACTCGTCCTTATTCTCCAAACTTGACCCTGCACCACATCCTCTAAATATTCATATAGCTGATGGTTCCACCATGCATGGGAATAGTCTAGGTTTTGTTTCAACCTCTAACCTTTCCGTTCCTGGAGTCTTCCAAGTACCTGACCTATCCTATAATTTGTGCTCTATGGGACAATTAGTTGAACTAGGTTATCACTTTATTTTTTACTATTCTAGGTGTATTATGCAGGATCCAAGGACGAGCCAAGAGCTTGGGACCGGTCCTAGAGTTTGGCGTATGTTTCCCGTGGACAATCTTCATCTTCCACTTGTTACTCATGTTTCTATTACTGCTACATTTTCTTCCTTACCATCTCTCGCACTTTGGCATTCTTGTCTTGGTCATGCACCATCTTTTCGGGTACAACAGTTAGCTTCTAAGGGTCTATTGGGTTCTGTGTCCAAAGACAATTTTGATTGTACTTCATGTCAGTTAAGAAAACAGCTAGCTTTGCCTTTCAATAACAATGAATCCATTTCTAATAGTATTTTTGAGTTAATTCATTTTGATGTTTGGGGACCTTCTCCTGTTGCTAGTATTGGTGGATCTCGATATTTTGTTGTTTTTATTGATAATTATTCTCGTTATAGTTGGATCTTTTCTATGAAATCTTGTTCTGAAATTTTACCAATATACAGCAACTTTGCAAAAATTGTTGAAACACAATTCTCCAAATGTATCAAAACTTTCGATTTGATAATGCTCTTGAATATACTCAATATGCGTTTCAAGCTCTATTACATTCCTACGGCACTATACATCATCTAACTTGTCCAGGTACCTCTCAGCAAAATGGTCGAGCCGAAAGAAAACTTCGTCATATTCTTGACACTGTTCGTGCTCTTCTTCTTTCTACCAAAGTTCCTGCCCCATTTTGGGGTGAAGCTGCTCTTCATGCTGTTCATACGATTAATCGCATTCCAAGCACTGTCATCCATAATCAAACTCCGTATGAGCGTCTGTTTGGGTCACCCCCTGACTATTATCACCTTCACTCCTTTGGATCTACCTGTTTCATTCTTCTTCAACCTCATGAGCACAACAAACTTGAGCCTCGATCTAGACTTTGTTGTTTTCTTGGTTATGGCGAAGCTCAAAAAGGGTATAGATGTTATGATCTTGTCTCTCATCGTCTTTGTGTTTCTCATAATGTTTTCTTTTGGGAACACCGATTATTTGTTGAACTTTCTCACTTTCGTTCTTCCTTGATTACCTCCTCTGTTTTAGAAATCTTTCCAGATAAGTCTCCTGTTCCTTCTACAAATACTTTTGATCCTCCTTTGGACTTCTCTCTAGATATTTTCTATGCTTCTTATAGACAGGTTGATGACGAGCTACCTCTCCTTGAGCCTAGGTCCCCTGCTCCTACTCCGCCTGAAGATCCTCCACAAGACATTTCACCTCGCTATTCAACCCGGGTAAGATCCATTCCTGCATATTTATTTGACTATCATTGTTACACTGCCCTTGCTACTCTTCACGAGCCTCAGACCTATCGTGAGGCCTCCACTGACCCTTTATGGCAGATTGCAATGAAAGAGGAACTTGATGCATTAACCAAGAACCATACTTGGGATCTGGTCACTCTCCCTCCTGGACAGTCTATGGTTGGCTGTAAGTGGATCTATAAGATCAAGACTCGCTCTGATGGGTTCATTAAGCGCTACAAGGCTCATCTTGTTGCAAAAAGTTTTACATAAGAGTATGGAATTGATTATGAAGAGACCTTTGCTTCAGTGGCTCATATCTCATTTGTTCGTGCCCTCTTAGCTGTTGCTGCTGCTATTAAATGAGATCTTTTTCAGATAGATGTTAAAAATGCCTTCCTTAATGGGGATCTAAGTGAAAAAGTCTATATGCAACCTCCTCCTGGTCTCTTTGTTGAATCAAATAAGGTTTGTCACCTTTGACGTGCTCTTTATGGCCTTAAACAAGCTCCACGAACTTGGTTTGCCAAGTTCAGCTCCACTATCTTTCGCTTAGGTTACACTGCCAGTCCATATGATTCTGCCTTATTTCTTCGTCGTACTGATAAAGGCACCATTTTGCTTCTTCTATATGTGGATGATATGATCATAACTGGTGATGACCTCAGTGACATTCAAGAACTCAAGGATTTTCTCAGTCAACAGTTTGAGATGAAAGATCTTGGAAATCTTAACTATTTCTTAAGTCTTGAAATTACTCATTCCATAGATAGTCTTTATATTACTCAAACTAAGGATGCTTCTGACCTTTTGTCTCGAGCTGGATTCACTGACAACAAAACTATTGACAGTCCAGTTGAGTTTAATGCGCATTTGACACCCTCGGGGGGGAAACCATTGTCGAATCCTTCTCTTTACAGACGATTGGTTAGCAGCCTAGTTTATCTCACAGTTACTCGTCCAGACATCTCTTATGTTGTTCATCAGGTGAGCCAGTATCTGTCTACTCCATGATCAACTCACTATGCTGCTATTCTGCGCATTCTTCGATACCTGAAGGGCACTCTTTTCCATGGCCTTTTCTACTCAGCTAAGTATCCTCTTGTACTTCATGCATTCTCTGATGCTGATTGGGCAGGAGATCCCACTAATCGCAGGTCCACTACAGGTTATTGCTCTCTCCTTGGTTCTTCTTTGATTTCTTGGCGAAGTAAGAAACAAATTTTAGTGGCCTGCTCCAGTATTGAAGCAGAATATCGTGCTCTTGCTGATACCACATCTAAGCTCCTTTGGCTACGATGGCTTCTTAAGGATTTGGGTGTATCCACATCCTCTGCTACTCCCCTTTATTGTGACAACCAGAGTGCCATTCATATTGCTCACAATGATGTCTTCCATGAACGGACTAAACACATCGAGATTGATTGTCATTTTATCCGTTATCATCTTGTCCATAATGCTCTCAAAATTTTCTCCGTCTCCTCTAAAGATTAACTTGCAGATATCTTCACCAAGTCACTTCCTAAGGGACGCACTCGTGATTTGGTTGACAACCTTAAGCTGGTCTCACATCCACCTTGAGTTTGAAGGGGGCTGTTAACGTATATTATGTTATAGGCTTTAGGCCCAACTAGTTTACTTGTATAGCACACTTGTAATTGTACTATACATTACTTGTACCGCACACATAAGCTTACTTGTACTGCACACATACGCCTCCTATATAAAGGCACTCATGTATATTCTTTGATTATGAAATACAATACAATCATTCAGTATTTCTAACAAGATCAAATCATACCACTCTACCAGCAACCACCCCCTTGGACCTCACCAGAGTCGAGAAGTAATGTCATCGCTAGATCGACCTCGCTCATGTACAGAAAGCCACGATCGTGCCTCATGAGGACGTAGTCGTGTCCGAGAGTGAGGACGACTCCGCTGGCAGCGGCATGGCCGGAGACAGTGGCATTGGTTAGGATGGGGAGGGAGAGGAGGGCGACGACGACTGATCTGAAGGATTCAACCATTTGGTGGAGGCGGAGGCGGGCAGAGAGTTGGCCCCAAAGGACCTCGATGCCGTTACAGAAGAACTTGCCGCAAGTGACGGTGATGAGAGCAGAGCTGCCATTGATGGATTTGGTGTTGACTTGGGAGAGAGCGAAGAGGAGAGAGACGATGAGGTGTAGGCCGAGACGGTGCCCGTGATCATCATCGATGAGTGTTAGGATGAAGAGGTTGCCGCGTTTCTCTAAAATGCACATGGTTGTGAGTCTGAGACTTTTGGTATGAATAGTAAGTCTTTTTTTTTTTTTTTTTGGTGGGTGTTCTTTATAAAAATGATGAAAAGGATCAGCCAAGCCTGATTCTCCCAACACCAAAATCCAAATCTGCTGTAGCCATCATATCGAAAAAGACATATTATACCCTATATATCATCGTGAGGAACAATCCAAAATTTCCCACAGGTTTAGTACCTTTCTTCTATGTGGTCATATGAATCTCAGTCTCAACTGAATTCCAATGGTATAGAGCTGGTTTCTATTCTATTGAGCTAAATGTGTAACCATCTTTGTTTACCAAAATAAAATAAAATAATGTGTAACCATCTTTGTTTACCAAAATAAAATAAAATAATGTGTAACCATCTTTGTATGAATCCTCTAGTGCTTTTGGTACTAAGTCCAATGTTTCTCCTCTTTCTAACGAAAATTTTTTGTCACTTACTGATGTCTCGAAAGCTTGAAAAAAACACACACGATACTCTCTTTGATGGAAAGAAACTAAACTATTAGTTTCTGGGTAGTAAATTTCGAATCTACGAGAGGTTCTTTGAATCCACGAGATGATATACTGGAATCTACCAAAGAAAGAATTCGACAAAAAGTCTGTATTTTATTAATAATAAAATAAAAACTGAATTGCCTTTAGAGGGTACAATGCGTTTAAATAGAAAAAACAAAACCTAGGGCAACTAGAAACCCTTAAAAGGCGGCTACGAAAGAATATAAAACCCTAATTTGACTAAACAACATTAAAAGCACCTAAAAAGAAGGAAATAAATAACTTAAACCTAAAATAACCAAAATTACATAAAAATACTAAAATTAAATAATTACAAAAATTAAATATTAAATCGTGTCCTACATCAAACCCTTCCCTCCACTTGAAACAAACTCATCCTCGAGTTGATGGTGGAAATCTGAAATCTTCTACTCCAAATAAACAAATATTTTGAACGTTTTAATAACTTGATCCGGTTTTGAAACTTGAATTCTTCATAAGGTGTAGCATAAAATTTCTTTTTATCTACCTTCAATTTATTTGCAACATCAATCAACAAAGGGTTGATAATAAAATTAAAATTTTCTACTCCAGGAAAATCAACATATTGTGTAGTCATCCTCAACAATCAACTGAAACTTGGGGGTTGTGGAAGATGGACTCATTACCATGTTTAACCTCAATTGGTTCTTCCACAATATTCTCAATAAAATCTTCATCAAACTTTTGACAAGTGATATCTTCAATCTTCAATTCAATAACTTGTTGCAAGTCTTGATCTTTTTTAACCACTTCAAACTTTTCTTTAGAAATAGGTTGCTTCTTCTCAACCCTCAAACCCTTTCCTTTACTTGACACATGGACTTGGCTGTGATTATTTTGGTTTTGTGGTTGACCTCTCATGTTTTGAACATATTGCTTTTCATATAAATATACATATTTATAATCAACAATTGTATAATCTAGTATATCATAATATGCATTAGGAAACCATAAATCAATTAATACCTTTTTCATTCCTTGTCAAGAGCAGATTGAATGCTTACCTCACCGCTTTCTATTGATTTGAATGCCTTCCCACCATTCCTATGCTTCATTGTCCAATTTATTAGATGCAAGCCGTACTCTTTCTTCATCACATATCTTCCAAAAATTAAAATACTCTTCCAAATCAAGAAGCCAATCAATAAAATCCAATTTACACATCTCTCGATCAAAGAATGAAATTTTCTTGTAGTTAAGAGTATGTCTTTGAATATATTGATCATTGTTGTTGTGAGATGATTTCCCAGTAAGAAACTAGCAATTATTTGCTTAATTTCGCCTATAATTTACGGACTCTTTTCACGAAATTGTTGATTCTCATCACGAGCCTCTTCACGAAACTTGAGGAAATCAACCCTAGTGTGGACTGTGTTGTCGACGTCGTTGTTGTGGTGGTCATCGTCTCACCGATTAGCCATCAAACCAAGGTATGTCAAGACTCTGATACCAACTGATGTTGCAGAAGCTTGAAAAAAACGTACACAATGCTCTCTTTAATGGACATAAACTAAACTAGTAGTTTCTAAGTATTTTATTAATAATAAAATAAAAATTGAATTGCCTTTGAAGGCTATAATGTGTGCGTTTGGCAAAAATTATTTTTGCCAACTTATTTTACTATTCAGCTTATTTTTGTTACTATTCATGTGTTTCACTGCACTTTTTGGTACAATTTATAAAACCCACTGAACTATTTCAATTAACTTTTACATTTATCTACAGTACTTTCAACCAAAAGTTTTCAATTTCAGCAAAATAAGTAAATCTCAAATAGACACTACGTTTAAATAGTAAAAACAAAACATAGGACAACTAAAAACCCTAAGACAACTATGAAAACATATAAAACCCTAATTTGACTAAATAATGTTAAAGACACCTAAAAAGAAGAAGATAAATAACATAAACCTAAAATAACAAAAATTACATAAAAATACTAAAATTAAATAATTACAAAAATTAAATATTAAACCATGTCCTACATCACTTATCAAAACAACAAAAAGTCCTCATCCTGTTACCTTCGAGAGCTTGAACTCTTGGCCAAAACAAGTTTAGCTGAGAAACCTTGTAGAGTGCAGACATCAACTTACAGCTTAATAATAAAAATAATAAAAAATAAAAATAAAAACTAATTTACAAATTAAACACAATTTTTGTCATCATTTCCTCCATTTATGATTGAAATCTGTACTATACAGACGATGCAAATATTTCCCTCATTCTGGACAATGTAGGATAACTTATAATTAGTATTGCAGAAAAAATATTTAGCATAATTTTTGCATTATTGTCCAAACTCCAAAATTGATTACTTTAATAGAAGCTGAGTAAGTGGTGTGAAATTAGTGATTTGGAATGCAAACAAAGCCAAGTACCCAAGTAAATGATTCACTAAGAGAGCACAAAAGTAGCATAACCCAACTACCCTAGTACAAAAGAAGAATACAAGAGATTCGCCAACAGTTTGAAAGAAAATTACAAAGATCATGCTACTCAAAGATACTGCTCATGTCTGCCATCCACTCAAACAAAGGTCCATGGAATGAGAGTTTCAAGTCCAAAACTGAAGTTTCCACATTTCGAAACTCTAAGCATCTCTCTCTCCAAATACACCACTTGAGAGGATGGGGGAATGCATTCCAAATGTCTACACTGTAATGTCGACTTAACTGACCTTACCAACAAGCTAATAAATCAATTCAAAGTTCAATTTTTAGCTCTTCAGAGTAGATATCCAAGGGCAGTCTGCCTGGTTTTATTCATAGTCATCAATCTGCAAAAATATGAAGAAAAACTGAGTACAAATAATGATAATGGTGGTTGTGATGACAACAATAATAATGAAAACAATGATAATGACCATAGTGCCAAAAATATTTCAAAATTTAACATAACAAAGATATGATTATGTAGGTCTCAGTTTCCTAGCAGTATAGATATGAATCAGCTCCAAGCCACAGTACATGTAATTTTTAGCATGTCAGTTGACAAACAATGAAGGGCTACTTTAGGTTCAAGAAAAAGCACACAAAGTGAAGACAACAATGAAGGGCTGATCTTTTACCTCAATAGTCTAGTATGTATCCATTATGTATTTCTCGCATATATGCATCGGTTTTGTCCTAAAATTTTTCTGATGCTTTAATCCTGATGTAGGTGATGCAAAGGAAACTTTTGGGGCACTTGTAATGCAATTAGTTTAGCGTGCTCCTTTTCTTCCTGCATGACACAACAATCAGTCAGAGGTCATGCCATTAATGGACAAAAGCATTATCTACCATATGGGATGTTACTCAAAATCGCACATAATCTTTTCCCTGGCCCCATGTGTGATATGTACGCAATGTATAATAGATTTTTTTTTTTGGGGGAAAGCTGAGAGTCCAAGCTGTCAAAGTTCATCGCATACCATACGCAACTTTTTTTGTTGTTATTTTGGTGGATCAAAAAGGAAAGGAAGCTACACATTCAGAACAAGCTGGATCAGAATACATGAATCAATTAACACATATTAACAAGTTGGATCAATTAACATATTGGCAACGATCATAGTGCCAAAAATATTTCAAAATTCGACATAACAAAGATATGATCATGTGGGTCTCAGTTTCCTAGCATTATAAATATGTATCAGCTCCAAACCACAGTCCATGTTATTTTTAGCATGTCAGTTGATAAACAATGGAGGGCTACTTTAGGTTCAAGAAAAGGCACACTAAATGAAGACAAAAATGAAGGGCTGATCTTTTACCTCAATAGTCTAGTAGGTATCCATTATGTATTTCTCGTGTATATGCATCAGTTTTGTCCTAAAAAATTTCTGATGCTTTAACCCTGGTGTAGGTGATGCAAAGGAAACTTTTGGGGCACTTGTAATGCAATTAGTTTAGTGTGCTCCTTTTCTTCCTGCATCAGCATGACACACAAATCAGTCAGAACCATTAATGGACAAAAGCATTATCTACCATATGGGATGTTCCTCAAAAGCGCACAGAACCTTTTCCCTAGCCCCCATATGTGATATGTATGCAATGTGTAATAGATTGTTTTAGGAAAGTTGATAGTCCAAGCTGTCAAAGTTCATCTCCTACCTTATGGGACTTTTTTGTTGTTATTTTGGTGGATCAAAAAGAAAGGGAGCTACAAATTCAGATCAAGTTGGATCAGAATCCAGGAATCAATTAACACAGAAATGGTCATTATTCCATAATCAAGGATCAAAGTCAAAGCATCAAATAGCTGAACTGAACCAAGTCAACCAACCTAGTCGTAAAAGGGGTTGGTCTGATTTGTAGGCTGAAGTGTTTTATTCTATTTTTCGTTTGTGTGAGTCGAATTAAACCTGGTACTTTTTGTGAGGAAGCTTTTATCTTTTTTTTGATAGGTAAGAAAAAATATATTAAAAACAGCTAGATGCAAAAAACACCAGCAATAATACAACAAAAAACAAAAACACAAAAACAATAATTACGAAGAAAGAGAGTTAAGGAAAAGAGGAAGAGAGTCACTAGATGTGAGTCCCCAAGCTTTAGCCCAGTCAAACAGGGAACTAGAAAAGAGAGCAAGCATTTGGTCCTCAGACCTATCCAAATCCTCAAACGTCCGCCGATTGCATTCCTTCCAAATACACCACATCAAACACAACGGAACTAAGTTCCAAATGTAAGATGAATGCTTCCCCAACCAATTCCACCAACTAAAAAGAAAGCCTGACACCGTACATGAGGGGACCCATGAAATGCCAAAAATCTGATAGACAAAACACCACAGTCGATAAGCCTTTCCACAATGTAACAACAAATGATCCACTGTCTCACCACAGCAACGGCACATAATGCACCAGTCAACAAAATCAAAGCCTCTAAGCCGTAAGTTATCACCCGTGAGGATCCTATCCCAAGCTGCTGTCCAAACAAAGAAAGAGACACGCCGGGGAGCCTTAACCTTCCAAATACCTTTTCATGGAAAAACAACGGAAGTAGAGCCATGTAACTTATGATAAAATGAGCGGATAGTAAAATCCCCGTTTTTTGTCAACCTCCATCTCAACCGATCACCATCAGTCCCTGTAGGTAAATAGGCTGCCAAGAGTCGAAAGAAATCAACCACCACATCTGCCTCCCAATCATTAGGACCTCGATTGAAACGAACATCCCAAGTTCTCCCATCCCTTGCTCCTTGACATATCAAAGATGCTTCTACAGAAGCCTCTCTATTTGCAGCAAAATTGTACAAGACTGGAAAAGCCAGTTGGAGAGAAAGATCTCCACACCTTGTCTGTCCAAAATTTCACTCTATCCCCCACCCCAACCTTATACTGGACATTTTTGTTGAGAATTTCCCAGCCTTTCCTGATACTTCTCCACAAACCACAACCATGAGCACCCCTTCCCAACTTAGAGGTCCACCCCTCCCCCCCCCATTCTTCCCCAAATTTCAAAGCTACCACCCTCCTCCAAAGCCTATTCTCCTCGTTCCCAAAACGCCAAAGCCACTTTCCTAGCAAGGCTTTATTAAAAGTGGTTAATTTTCTAATACCCAGGCCACCATTAGCAATAGGCAGACACACCTTATCCCATCCCAATAAATGAGTCTTAGAGTCTCCCCACAAGAAATCCCTTTGGAGCTTCTCAATTTTGTTTGCCACATGTGTAGGGATGGTGAATAGAGATAAAAAAATATGTAGGAAGGCTGGATAGTGTGCTTTTAAGCAATGTCAACCTACCTCCTTTCGACAAATACAACTTCTTCCACTCAGCTAGCTTCCGATCGACTTTTTCCAAAATAGGGTTCCAAATAGAGGGGGACTTGTGGGACGCCCCCAGCTGCATACCAAGATAAGTCATTGGCAAGGTCCCAACCCTACAACCCAATATCTCTGCCAAAGCTAGCACATTATTTACCTCCCCTATAGGAACCATTTCACTTTTATCTACGTTATCCTTTAAACCAGTCACAGCCTGAAAACAAAGTAACAGCAATCGAACATGCAGGACTTGCTCCACCTCTGCATCACAAAACAATATAGTATCATCCGCAAACAGCAAATGTGAAACACTTTCCCCTTTGCCCCTCCTACCATCCACCCTAAAACCACTAAGTAAACCTGCCCCCTCCATACGCTTCACCATCCTACTAAACAGCTCCATTATAACTAAAAATAAAAAGGGAGACAACGGATCCCCTTGTCTCAAACCTCTAGAGCTACCAAAGAAGTCAGCCGGGGTCCCATTTACCAACACAGAAAACTGCACTGTAGAGATACAGGTTCAAATCCAGCTACACCATTTCTCCCCAAAGCCCATTTTCTTCAACAACTTCAGAAGTGCCTCCCAATTCACATTGTCATAAGCTTTCTCAATATCTAACTTACAAATCACTCCTGGAATCTTACTCTTCATTCTGCTATCAACACACTCATTGGCAATAAGAACTGAATCAAGGATCTGCCTACCTCCCACAAAACTATTCTGAGATTCAGATATCAGTTGATCTAACACCACTTTCAATCTATTAGCCAAAACCTTGGCCAAGATTTTATATAAACTCCCCACCAAACTGATAGGTCTGAAGTCACGAATGTTGGAGGTATCATTCTTCTTAGGAATCAAAGCTATAAAAGTAGCATTAAGAGATTTCTCAAACTTAGTGTTGAAAGAATTCATCAAAGACTACTAAAACATCTCTTTCTACTACTCTCCAGCAATGATGGAAAAAAGCCATAGAAAAGCCATCTTGACCTGGAGCTTTATCCCCTTCCATATCTCTGACCACTGATAGAATCTCTTCCTTTTCAAATCTCCTCTCCAACCAACCCCTTTCCAACTCCCCTATTTGATCAAACTCCAGCTCTTCCACATATACTAACAATATGCCTTAATAAATGGAAATGATGCATTAACTTTATGATGGCCATAAGTCATCATCATGCTTTTTAAATCTTCCACAATTACACTGGGAGAAACTGAGGGCAGCACCATGAAAACAAAGGATTTTGATTCATGGTTTCTTGACCACAAAGAAGCTCATGAGAAAGAGATATGAAAAAGGAAAAGAAAAAAAATTTCACCAACTAAATTTAGTTGCACAAAAGCATCTTCTAACACAATACTGATATGAAGTTATCAAAGTCAACTTAGGCAGGAGAAACATGAATATTAATGAGTGAAAACCTAGTATGGTGGCAACTAAGGTAGATTTTCCAGCCACTCTGGGATTACTAAAATGTTAATTGACCTATTTATGTAGAATGTTAGCAAAACCAATAATCTGCTACTCAGAAATTGTATGCCACACATTTTTCTTAATTTATACGTAGGTCATCAATTCAGCAGTGGATTTAAAAAAATGAAATTTCTGTCTGCATTCAAACATAAAATCCATATCACACATTGATGAAGTAATATTTTGCCTACAATTTCGTGGGTTTGCAGTTATGACTTCAAAGGCTTGTCATGACAAGTGTAACTTTTAGATCCAGCATATCTGGTTTAGAACAAATTGCATTCGTTTTATTTAGTCTAGTATTTCTCACTCTTTAGTAGCATTGGCAACTTCAAACAAAGGCTACAGCTATAATAGTCTAGCAGAGACAAACCAAGCAATATCCATAGACAACAAAAGTCTCACCATTCTAATGCTTCATTGCCTTGCAAAGCTGCACTGTGTGCAAGTCGACAAATTTCATTGAAATTATTTTGACTAATTGCCTCATCAAATATGGCATCAGATAATACAACTGCTGATGCTCCTTGGGTGATATATTTTCTGACTGAATCTGTATCAGATTAGAAAACAGATAACATCACATTGCACACAGAAAATAAGAATATAAAACATATCAACTTAACAAATATTTCTGAACATAATGTCTCTTTAAGTTCTCCAAAAACACATGTTCCAAGAATACTACAAGTTTGAATTTCAATCTATGAAAAGTACACATGAATCAAGAAAATGTTATTTTATGCATGATTTTCATTTATTTGAAGGGCTGATACACGCATTTAAATTTTTTTTTTTTTAGAGTTTGAAAGAACTCCCAATAAATGTCTTAGCCATGAGAACAATTTGGATAATGGAGGGATATGAATACAATTCCCAAATGCAAAATCATCTCTCTTTCTTATACTTGGATAATAAATAGCAGAAGAGTGGAATTTTGAATCTTTCTTACTTTTGAGCATGAACACAAAATTTACAGTAGTGAATCTTTAAGAGATAAAAGACAGAGACGAAGTTAACCTATTGTTATGCCCTGAGAAGCAACCATTGAGATGTGATGAAAAGGCCTCTTGAGTGCAGAAATATACCGACTACCACCTAGTGCAGAGACGAGATAAACCTAGTCCACCAAATAGAAGAAAAATAAATCCATAAGGTACATCTATAGATGAACTATTTTCTGACATCCAAACAGTATAAAATCCCAGAATTCTTAGTGAAGAAACTAGAGAATACAAATGTTTGAAAGAACCAATCATATACTAAGCCATACTTTCTTCACTGTGCAAATCTTATGAAGATTCTTTAGATTGACGAAGAAGAATGCATTTATGACTTATGAGCTAGTGTTTAGGAGCGTAAGTAACCTACATAATGCCAATATAAGTAAGGAACTCTCAACTATCTGAATGGAAGCTTTGTGAGACAAAGTATGTGACGTAGGACAACCACACTAACAATAGAACAAAAGAAAAAACCTAGGAGTCAGCACCTAAGGGCTGCTTGGAGTCAGCACCAAGCAAACTGGAGTCGGCACCAGTGAAAGAAAACACACGTTTATTTTAATAATTCTCAAAAAAACTGTCTTACAATAATCTGAAAAATTGTTTAAATAGCCAACAATAAAAACCCTAAAGAAACCCTAATCATTAAATGTTCGGGCTTGCTTAATTTCAAGCCCAATAACTAGTATGCTCCATCCATAAGGCCACAGGCTAGACCGTCTTCTTTTTGCTCTTCCTCCTATACGTGTGTGTAATTGGGGGCTTGTACCTCGTGTCCGCACCAACTCCCCCCGGGTGAGAAGAACTCAACCCCGTCGAGTGGAAATCTGAAGAGCTCTGATAGTACTCCAGCAAATCAGGATCCAGTCGCAATAGCTCATCTCGAGTAATCCATGTGCAATCAGAATCTGGTCGCCCTCGCCACCGAACTAAGAAACGGTGAACTCCTCCATCCCTGGTAGAAACAATCTGTTCATCTAAAATAGCATCAATAGATTCTTTATGTGCATAGGGCAAATTTAAGGGTAAAGGAGTGGAAATAGGGACATCAATAGGATTAGGCAAATACTCATCAAAAGGGGTATCAGGAATAGTTGTGGGGCTTTTATAAGCAATTAGATCCTCAATATTAAAGGAGGAGCTAATACCATAATCATGAGGGAGGTCAATCACATATGCATTTGGGCCCATTCGTTTCAATACCTAGAATGGTCCGGCACTACGAGCCTGCAATTTCTTAACGGTCCCAGAGGGAAACCGTTCAGGTCAAATCCGAATCATGACATAGTCCCCTACCTGAAACTCTGCATGACGTCGATGAGTGTCAGCATGAATTTTATATTGAGAATTACTTGCCTGAATTTTTTTGCGAATCTCATTATGCAAATCATGAATATGTCGTGCAAATGCCTCAACAGACTCAAAAATCCTAACATGTGGGGACATGGGCAAAAGATCTAAGGGCTTCCTAGGTGTATATCCATGCACAACCTCAAAAGGACTAGCACCTATAGACCTATTGACATAGCTATTATATGCAAGTTGGGCTACTGGAAGAATAGAATCCCAATTTCGATTGGCTTCACCCACTAGACACCGAAGGAGGTTGCCTAGACTACGATTAACCACCTCAGTTTGACCATCAGTTTGAGGATGAAATGCCGTGGAAAATTTCAATTTGGTGCCCACTAAATGCCACAAGGTCTTCCAAAAATAACACATGAAGCGAACATCCCTATCAGACACTATGGTTTTGGGAAGACCATAAAGTTTGACAATCTCATCAAAGTAGAGTTTTGCAATCTTAGAAGCATCAGAGGTCTTAGAACATGGTAGGAAATGAGCCATCTTGGAGAAGCGATCAACAACTACTAGAATGGAATCATGCTTCCTAAAGGTGTGGGGCAAACCTAACACAAAGTCCATACTCACATCCTGCCACGGGCGATCTGGCACAGGTAGAGGTGTGTACAGGTCAGTGTTTTGCTTGCGATGTTTGACTAGTTGACATGTACGACACTGACCAACTATCTTGGCAACACCCCTCTTAAGACTAGGCCAATAGAATTGACGTTTCACTTCCTCAATTGTCTTGTCTCGGCCAAAATGACCTGCCAGGCCTCCCGCATGTATTTCCCAAACTAGGAAATCTCTTACTGAAGACCGAGGGATACATAACTTGTTGGCCTTGAACAAGTACCCATCTTGAAGGGTATAATCATCCAGGATTGGTCGTGGGGCATTCCTGAGGCTAGTGTAGAGGTCCCCAAAATCTGGGCATGACTCATAATCATCCTTGAGTCGTTCAAACTCAGTAACCTTAACACTCATATGGATAGCAAAGACACCCTTCGACTTAGTGCATCAGCAACCTTATTCTCAATTCCCGCCCTATGCTTCACTACAAAGTGGTAGCGCTGCAAAAAATTCAACCCAACTACTGTGCCTAAAA
Source organism: Quercus robur (assembly GCF_932294415.1). NCBI lineage: Eukaryota > Viridiplantae > Streptophyta > Magnoliopsida > Fagales > Fagaceae > Quercus > Quercus robur. The sequence goes on from NC_065537.1 coordinate 67,951,375, forward strand.
TTTAGCTTCTTTTGGGAATGGAGATAGCGCAAAGCTTCATGATCAGAGTAGATAACAAATTCTCGAGACAACAAGTAATGGCGCCAATGCCAAAGAGCTCGAATAATGGCATAAAACTCTTTTGTCATATGTGGAGTACTTTTGCTTAGCGTCATTCAACTTTTCACTGAAATAAGCAATTGGGTGACGCTCTTGACTAAGTACTCCCCCTATACCAATACCTGAGGCATCACATTCCACCTCAAAAGGCTTGGTAAAATCAGGGAGACGCATGACAGGTGCCTCAGTCATCTTTTGCTTTACCTCATTGAAAGCTTTAGCAGCAGCTTTAGTCCAAACAAACTCCCCTTGTTTCATGCAGTCAGTGATGGGGGACATAAGGGTACTAAACTCCTTGATGAATCGGCGATAAAAGGAAGCGAGCCCATGAAAGCTTCGAATTTCATGGATATTTTTGGGCTCGGGCCACTCCACAATCGCTTGAATCTTTTGGGGGTCGGTAGAAACTCCCTCAGAGGACACTATGAAACCTAGGAAGACGACTCTATTAGTGAAGAAAGAACACTTCTTGAGGTTGCCATATAGACTCTCCTTCCTAAGGGTAGTACAAACTTGAGTTAGGTGGTCTAAGTGTTGTTCCCTAGACTTACTATAGATGAGGATGTCATCAAAGTACACAACCAAGAATTTCCCCATAAAAGGCTTGAGCACTTGAGTCATCACTCTCAGAAAGGTACTAGGAGCATTAGACAATCCAAAAGGCATCACCATCCACTCATATAAACCATCCTTCGTCTTGAAGGCAGTTTTCCACTCATCACCCGAACGAACCCTAATTTGATGATAGCCGCTTTTTAAGTCTATCTTAGAGAAGATCATTGCTCCAGCCATCATATCTAACATGTCATCCAACCGGGGGATAGGAAATCGATATTTCACAGTGATCTTGTTGATGGCACGACTATCAACACACATCCGCCAAGTTCCATCTTTTTTTGGAGTTAAGAGTCCAGGGACCGCACAAGGACTCATGCTTTCACGGACAAAACCCTTCCTAAGTAGTTCTTCTACTTGCCTTTGCAACTCGGCATGCTCTACAGGGCTCATCCTATAATGAGGCAAGTTAGGTAGGGCCGCTCCGGGCACAAAATCTATGGCGTGTTGTATGTCACGCATGGGTGGTAAATGATCGGGGAGTTCCTCAGGGAAAACGTCCTTAAATTCCTGGAGCACTAACCTCACTTCTTCAGGTTGCTCCTCACTAGTCTCTCCACATAGTTCCCTGGCAACTAAGACAAACACAATGGACTCTTGAATTGCTACCCTTTCAAATGCCCTCGGACTTATGATGTTCAGGCCTTTCGCCTTTGGTGCTTCTGTCTTCTTGCTCATGCCAATTGGCTTGGGTTTCAAAGGAGTGAGCACAATCTTCTTACCTTCAAACATAAATGAGCAAGAATTGGATCGCCCATGAAGGGTGACATCCAGATCATACAGCCAAGGTCTACCTAAGATGATATGCCCTACATCCATGGGAATCACGTCACACCATATTTCAGCCTTGTAGGTGAGGAATTGAAGTGGGACAACACATCTTTCTTTTATGGCTATGGAGGAAGTATCCACCCAAGAAACTCTATATGGGTTAGGGTGTGGGGTCAATTTCAAGCCTAGGCAGGAAACAACGTTAGAAGACACTGCATTAATGCAACTTCCACTATCTATGATAACCTTGCAAGTTTTGTCTCCATACTTAGTGTAAGTTTGAAAGATGGCACTCCTTAGCCAATCATCAGCGTCTCTTTGCTCTGCCAAGGCACACCTTACCACATTCACTATAGGGACACCAAAGTTCTTGGAGTCATCAACTTAGGGAGAAATGGCTTTAATGCATGCGAGATAGCTAGGATCATCTTCCCATTCCGCTTCAACATCTTGGGTTTCTTCAACATCTTGGGTTTCTTCAACATTTGGATCATACACTAGCTCCTCAACATCTTCTACCTTTTCATCACCCTCTTGAATGACAAGGGTCCTAGAGGGACATCCAGCAACGATGTATCCAACCCCATTGCATTTGAAGCATTGGAGGCGAGATCCTAATCTTGAAGGCTCATTGACCACACCTTTTCCCTTGTCCTCTTTTTCTAGTGGGGTGCTATTGGGGTTGACCTTAGGGGGTAAGGCAAGTCTAGGTTTGCTACCAAAAGGTTGAGGGTTGGCGGGAACACTTCGGAGCTCAGAACGTCGCCAAAAGATAGATTTGGATGCTAATTCACAATTCCTAGCGAGATCATATGCTTCTCTTAAGGTAGTGACTCCACGGGTGATAATCTCGCCTAGTAGGTTAGCATTTAAACCTTTCTTAAACCTATTGAGTGTGACAACCTCTTCCTCGACTATTCGAATTCGCCTCTTGAGCTCCTTGAACTTTTCTATATACTCAGTCACAGGAGCAGTGCCTTGCCTTAGGCGATCCCATTCCTCAAGGAGGGAGCTCCTATAAGTTGAAGAAAGATAATTCCTTGAGAGTGCACCCTTCATCTCAAGCCAATCAGTAATGGGGGGCTCATGTCGTCGCCTAATGCTATCCTCAAGGTCCTCCCAGAAAAGGTCGGCTCTTCCAACTAACTTCATCCTAGCATACCTCACTTTCTTATTCTCAGCCCAATGGTAGTAGTCAAAGAATTTATCCATCTGACGTAACCAATCAGTGAAAACCCATGGGTCCAGGCAGCCGTCAAAGGTGGGTGCTTCTATCTTTTCCTTGAACATTCTATCATCATAATCCCTAGGGTCATTGTGATTATAGTGATCATGTTCAAAGTTTGGAACCCTATGAAAGTAACCGTGGTGATTTTGCCTAAGCAGGGTATCTCCTTCATGGTTAACGATCTCTCTTTGAGATGCTTCAATTTGATCAACCCTATCCATTAAATTACGAACATTTTTTGCTAGGTCATCTATGGTTTGCTCTAAGGAGGACCTAGACTCAGAAGTGGATTGATGTTCAGAGTTTGACATGATGCGACCACTACGTAGATGCATGCACACTATATTTATGAATGCAATTGAGATTCACAAAAGTTCAAGTAACCAATTCTCAATTTAAAATTAGGGTCAGGCAAGAGTGCATGTGAAGAAATTGCAGTCAAGTAGTGACAGAGTTCACAATATTGAGAGATAGCCCAAATAAAAGTCAATTTTCAATAAGCTCCACAATTAATAATGAGGATCAAATATTTCAAAGTTTTTTTTTTTTTTAGAATGGGTACAAAGCACAAATAATAAAATAATTAATTTGGGTACAAAATGGGTAGGCCAATAATATATGGTGGGATATGCACATAAAAAATATAAAGATAATATTTCAATGAGACAAAACTGAATCCACCAAAAAGAGAGTAAGAACCGTACCCTTGTCCGTAGCTAACTTACTGCACTTGATTCCTCACGTGAGTGGGTCTAATAGGACAAAATGGATCTGTGACAAAAATAACAACTTGCCCATACGTGCAATGGGCTGGCAGCAACATCACGTTAATTTTTTTTTTTTTTTTTTTGTGCAAAATAATAAAACTACACTGTTGTGATGGACTTAAGAGGCTACAGACCTTAAAACAACTTCAAATGACAGACTCTAACAAAGAACACAAGCTACGCTAAAGAAAAGAAAACACAGAAACTAAAAGAGACAACGTGATCGGCTTGGCGATGGATGGTGGTGCTAGTTGTCGACGACGGCGGTGGCGCAAGACGGGGAAGATTGCAGCGACGAAGTGGCAGCTGCCTGTCTCGGGGCTTGCATCGGCGGTGGCTTGACGTCCTCAGCGGCAGTGGTCAGGGGCAAAGATGGTGTCGACGGCGGTGGCTGATCTGTCTGCAGCTGGTGGCTGATGGGCTGCGGCGGCTGAGGGTTGATTTGTGGGTCTCGGCTGGTGGCTGATGGCTTGCGTGGTTTCTTTTTTTTTTTTTGGGCTTGTGGGTGTGGGTTCTCTGATCAGAGGCGAGCACGGATGGTGGTCACCGGCATGGGAGGCGTCATTGGCTTCTCTGCTGGCTTGGGGATGAAAAACTCATGTGGGGCTGCGGGGTATACACGGATTGCCGGGGCTGATTTGGGTTTGTTCAAGATCTCATGGGGCAAATACTTGAAAGGTACTGACATATTTGGCTGGCTTGCTTTTTTGATGGTTTTGCTTTCTATTGGTTGTCTACGGTTGTGTTGTATGGACCGGAAGTTTGCTCTGATACCAAAACTGACGTAGGACAACCACACTAACAATAGAACAAAAGATAAACCCTAGGAGTCAGCACCTAAGGGCTGCTTGGAGTCAGCACCAAGCAAACTGGAGTCGGCACCAGTGAAAGAAAACACACGTTTATTTTAATAATTCTCAAAAAAACTGTCTTACAATAATCTGAAAAATTGTTTAAATAGCCAACAATAAAAACCCTAAAGAAACCCTAATCATTAAATGTTTGGGCTTGCTTAATTTTAAGCCCAATAACTAGTATGCTCCATCCATAAGGCCACAGGCTGGGCCGTCTTCTTTTTGCTCTTCCTCCTATACGTGTGTAATTGGGGGCTTGTACCTCGTGTCCGCACCAGTATGCCTAGTCTAGTGAATTAACAGTTGAATTTAATTATAATACTAAAATAAATAGACACCACTCTGAAATTGTGTACAGAAGAACAATGTGGGCTGGAAAAAATTTATAGAGCAAATTAAGACAAGAAAGACCATTTCGAGGCACAGAAATACTTTTAAAATTCTGTGGTAAAAACACTAATCAGGTCCAAGGTGCCAACTCAAGGAAGCAGAGCCTATGCATGCATGATCTTTTTTGGGTAAGTCTAAAGCGTGATCAATTCACAAGATAGAAAACTGAAAGATTAAATTTAGATAGGGTAGATTTGAGACAAGATGAACCAATTAAAATGACAAATCTTGAATCCAAGTTGGTTACAAGAGAAATGAAGATGCACACCTCTCAGAAAAACAGTTTACTATAATTTAGATCCAAATTCCACTGATATCTTATTCTAACTCAGAAAGCTAAGCTACAGAACTTATTATTTTAGCTTGCATAACTTTATATAATTTCATTTAGAAAGACGGCTTTTATTTTTGAACCAAAAGGAAAATCATGACTATTCAAGCACTGATGTTTAAAAGAAGTTCATGGTCAATTGGGGACATTTACCATAATTGTGTACCTAGCAACCGTAATGACTGGTGGATAGAGGATATCAAATAAATAATGAGCTTTCACATTAATATCCTTTGAAAAAAGGAGTCAGGAGTGCATATGGCATTGGACAGTGACTACCATATGAACTGCCCAATCTTAAACATCATAGAACATGTCAAGACTTAACTTGACAATTTTGGCACCAGAATCATATGCAGACAATATCTGTAAATCACAACCAGGTTTTAAGTTTCTGACTCAAAAGTTTCAAATCTCAAAAAGAACAGTAGAAAAAAATAACTCTGAAATAGAAGTGTCCAACAAGATATACATTATAAGAAGTCAAGTGCATTAAGAAAATTTTTACAAACGCTATAAAGCTTAGAAATGAAAGAGAGTTTTAAGTTTTATAAGATGGCCTTACTTCTGTTGGGGTCATCACTCCAGGTATGTACAAAACTTCACCACATTGGGCATCAACCATAATGTCCTGACAGCCAATAAGCATGTTTAGAGTATACAGAAGAAGCAGTATTAGTGATGTCTTCTAACAGGTTTGTTTAGGATTCAATTCAAGATAGAAAGTTACAAGAATCATGAAGAGCACTAAAAAGGACAAAATAATTCAAAACGCATGAGACTGCAGAATTCAAAACGCATACTTTCACCATTGCAGGACTCATTAGAAATTTGGCTCCAGCATTTATTGCATTTTTTACATCCGCAACATTTAAAACAGTCCCAATCTGCAGGATACTTTATATTTTTCAGAAGTGAGAAAACTCTTGCAAAGCAGTACTTGCTAAATGGAACCTTTTATGACTTCTCTTGATTGAAGATGGAACAGTAAAAACATTCAATGTCTGTTACAAAGATAGTTTTTGATAGTCCTCCAAGTAGTTATGACCTATTCTTATTTAACAGATAGTAAATCAAAATTGGGCTCTCTATTTATAATTATCTATGGTATGTCAGCAACAAACAAACCCATCCACATGCATCCAAAACCAGATTGTGAACTAAAAATTGCATCTAGTTGGATTTACATGAAATGTGCCTAAAGATAATATCTAAAAGGGGCAATTTAGTTTAGCATTTTGTCAGATAACTAGTAATTAAGCTAAATAGCTCATCATGGATCATTATAAATCAAGCTCACATTTTCATATAACATCCAACAAATGAGAAACACCAGTCTAATGTCCTTCCAAACAAGCACATAATTTGTCCATAGATCATGCACAGATAACTATGCCAACAAGCATAGAATTTAGCAAGGATTTTTGTCAAGCAGAGTCAATTTGAACATAAAACTAGTAATTAAGCTAATTAGCTCGTCATGGATCATTATAAATCAAGCTCACATTTTCATATAACATCCAACAAATGAGAAACACCAGTCTAATGTCCTTCCAATCAAGCACATAATTTGTCCATAGATCATGCACCGATAACTATGCCGAAAAGCATAGAATTTATGAAGGATTTTTGTCAAGCACAGTCAATTTGAACATAAAACTAGTAATTAAGCTAATTAGCTCATCATGGATCATTATAAATCAAGCTCACATTTTCATATAACATCCAACAAATGAGAAACACCAGTCTAATGTCCTTCCAAACAAGCACAGAATTTGTCCATAGATCATGCACAGATAACCATGCCGACAAGCATAGACTTTAGCAAAGATTTTTGTCAAGCACAGTCAATTTGAACATAAATGATATATTAAGAAATTCAAGAGGAGCTATGAAGAGAATTACTCCTAAGGTTGTAGTAGGACGTTCCTGCACCAGCTGCTGAAGAACCTATGCAAAAGAGAAAGAAAGCACATTAACTCCCAAGCCCAAGAAGCCAATTGCATTGGGGAATTGGAAAAGATTGCATTCTCAACAACCTCGAATACACCTGGGGTAGACATCACAATCTCCAGCTACATATCAAGAAAGAGAAACAAATCAAAAACCATCTTTCATATCATCATGGACTACTGCAACTAATTGCAGAATAAGAATAAATTACCATTGTATTTCTTTATAAAATGATTAACATAAAACAAACATTTACCCAATCAACAATGCTAAAGTTTCCCAAGAGGCCTTAACTAACGGCAAGAATCTAACTAATCACAATCCATAGATTAAGGGATAAGCAATGTGGGTGCAATAAGTTCTTCTAGACTGTCCAAAACAATGCAACTGAATCAACTTTTAAGATTATAAAAGCTACTTACTTAGTTAATATTTATATAATAAAAGTTGGGTCTTAGAAGTCGTGATTGTTACACGTGTGATACATTAATTATTAAGACAGTTTACTTGACATGAGAGACTAGTTCAATCTGTGAAAGAAAAATTTGTAAAAAAAAAAAGAGAGACTCACAACTGAGATGCCACCACTAAGTGCAGCACGTGCAGCTTTCAGTGCCAGCTCTGCGCTATCCAAAAGGAGAAAAAAGATACAGTAACTAAGCCATTAATAAGAGTATAAGACAGCAAAACAGTCTCTAAACTAAAATATTAGAGAGAGGGAGAGAGAGACCTATTGGCACGAAGGCAAGCTATGACACCAGAACTGTGAATGCGTGTCAAGGTTTTGTGAACAGAGAGCTGAGTAGAAGAATAGCAACAAGCCCTCAGCCGAGGCGGAGGCGGTGGTGGTGGCGCTGAGCTTTGAAGCCAAGTGCAGCCACACATGCTGCTGAGGGTGAGGCTTGTTATTGCCATATCCACTCACCTTTGCAAGACAACAATGAGAAGGAATAAAAAAAAAATTAATTAGTAA